>NC_057798.1:544494637-544629527 GCF_018294505.1 Triticum aestivum
TGGAGCAGCGTGGCACTCCGGCAGGGCTTCGCCAAGTACCGCGGAAGGAGGAGGAGGTGTTGGAGAGGGGGAGGGCTGCGCCTTGGATGTGGTGCGGCTGCCCTCCCTCCACCCTTCTATTTATAGGGTGAAGGGGAAGGGGGTCGGCCCCTCTAAATGAGTTCTAGAGGGGGGGGGGGCCAAGGGGAGGGGGCTTGCCCCCCAAGCCAAGGGGGGCGCCCCCTTTAGGGTTCCCCTCAACCCTAGGCGCCCAGCCCACTTAGGGGCTCGTTCCCTTCCACATACAGCCCATAGGGCCCTTTGGGGCAGGTGGACCCTCCCGGTGGACCCCCAGAACCCTTTCGGTGGTCCCGGTACAATACCGGCAAACCCCCGAATACTTCCGGTGACCGTATGATGACTTCCCATATATAAATCTTCACCTCCGGACCATTCCGGAACTCCTCGTGATGTCCGGGATCTTATCCGGGACTCCGAACAACATTCGGTAACCACGTACAAACTTTCCCTATAACCCTAGCGTCATCGAACCTTAAGTGTGTAGACCCTACGGGTTCGGGAGGCATGTAGACATGACCGAGACATCTCTCCGGCCAATAACTAACAGCGGGATATAGATACCCATGTTGGCTCCCACATGCTCCATGATGATCTCATCGGATGAACCACGATGTCGGGGATTCAATCAATCCCATACACAATTCCCTTTGTCTACCGGTATGATACTTGCCCGAGATTCGATCATCGGTATCCATATACCTTGTTCAATCTCGTTACCGGCAAGTCTCTTTACTCGTCTGTAATACATCATCCCGTGATCAACTCCTTGATCACATTGAGCTCATTATGATAATGTCCTACCGAGTGGGCCTAGAGATACCTCTCCGTCACACGGAGTGACAAATCCCAGTCTCGTTTCATGCCAACCCAACAGACACTTTCTGAGATACCCGTAGTGCACCTTTATAGCCACCCAGGTACATTGTGATGTTTGGCACACCCAAAGCATTCCTACGGTATCCGAGAGCTGCACAATCTCATGGTCTAAGGAAATGATACTTGACATTAGAAAAGCTTTAGCAGATGAACTACACGATCTTGTGTTATGCTTAGGATTGGGTCTTGTCCATCACATCATTTTCCTAATGATGTGATCCCGTTATCAACGACATCCAATGTCCATGGTCAGGAAACCGTAACTATCTATTGATCAACGAGCTAGTCAATTAGAGGCTCACTAGGGACATGTTGTGGTCTATGTATTCACACATGTATTTACGATTTCCGGATAACACAATTATAGCATGAATAATACACAATTATCATGAACAAGGAAATATAATAATAACCATTTTATTATTGCCTCTAGGGCATTTTTCCAACACTTTTTCCTTTGTTGATTGTTCCCATTAAATTCTTCATCTGACTTGCGTGACTGGTTCTGGGGTGGTTGGTTTCACTGTATCCATATCCTAGCAGATCTCACTTCACCTTTTCCTGCTTATACTGGCTCCAATTCTGTTCATAGCTATTGACTGATCTGAGATTTACCATGTCTGAATTATATGTCTGTTTCACAAATCCGAGGGTGATTTTTGATTGCTGTGTCTGTACTGACAACTGTCCATGAATTAGTGATCAGATTGTTTTGATGAACACCCAAGCTTTGACTCCTTGCATTGGGTTCCTCCATGAAATGCAGGTCCTTCTGGTTCCAAACAGTGAGTTGAGGCATAACTGCTTTCTTGACAGATTCTGACTTATCGTAGGAATTTCTGAACCATCCTGACTGGCTCCACTGTCTTTAGTCTCGGCTTCATACCGAATATTTGATTGTCGCCTGTCGTGGCCAGCATAAGGGGTATGACCTTATCTAATAATATCCTCATCCTTGACTAACGGTGGTTCAAAATTGAGTAGACTCCTTAGGTGAATATCCATGGCGGTCGATCCCGACTCAGACTGTCCGGGGCATCTGCACCATGTGAATCATGCAACAATTATGAGTCTGGCTCCTTCATTACTGTTTTCCTTGCCTGGATCCTTGGGTGAAGGAGCGGGGTCATATTGCTTCTTCGTGTGACCATAGGTTCTGTCGGTTGCAATATTCTGACCGGGGGGAAAATGATCATCTGAACCCTTGGAAGAAATCGACAAATAAATTAGTAGCCACCGGAACGGTATTTACAACTCAGATCTGGGACATTACTGAGATAACTCAACCACGGCTCAGGACGGCTGAAAAGCAGCTCAGAGCATGAGACCGAGTCGATGAGAAGAAAGTGGCAGCTCCCTAAAATAGCCAAAAGCAGCTATAGGGCTACTGTCACAAAAAGAAACTCAACAGCTATATGAGACGGCTGAAAAGCAGCTCAGAACCCATGCCAGTCGTTCAAGAGAGAAATATAAAGTCGGCATCCACCCTGGACGGCCAAAAACGGCTTAGAACACAGGCGTGGTGCCGTTACCAGAGAAGAGAAGACAAGGGCTCATCAGGATCATATTCCAGGTTCACCGATACTTGTACAGAGCTCAGTGTTGTTGTCAATCCTCATGGTCCTTTGTCACACTGAGGTGTATATCTGACTTCCTTCACATATATCTGAGATTCTGATTCCCGAGGCAGACTTGTGTTCTGACTGATTCTTGCTTCTAACCAACTGTCGCGGAGTTGATTCTGCCATCTTTGACTGAAATTGCATTGTTGCCTTGCACATAGCTTATCTTCTTGCTGATATGATCATTTCTATCATGAAGAGTGCACACTAAGGCAAACTTGATTATCCGTACTGTTGTAAGGAGTGCATGCTATTGCAAACATGATACCGACTGTCCATCCAGGATTCCTTTTCCATTTAGATGAGATATTCCAAATTTCGCTGCAGTCTGCTGATAACCTCATTCCATTTATCTGAGCTTCCAAACCTTTGAACTCCTTGCTGATTCTTCAGGTCCGGTGTTGGTTGACGAGCAACTTTAATGAGGAAAAAATAATGCCACACCGAAGGCCCAAAGAAAGAAGTAAAAGAAACGACGAAAACAACAAAACAAACACACAAGCATACAAATAATATAAATAATCAAGCAACATCGCATATTACTGCTACTCACACAATAATATGCATGCACACCTAAGCACACAAGTCTCACGAAAACTCCGGTATTGCGATCTAATATTCTGTGGCAGTGTGCACGAAAGTAAATTCACATGTGGAAAGGGTTGGGGTAATCAAGGCTACACCAAGCGCTGGCTAAACTCCGGTTGCAACTAGATGGATACGGGGCGAGGACGGACTTGGTGATCAAGTAGCGAGACTCAAGGTCACGACTACATCATCATCAAGCATACGAAAGGGAATCATACATGTCCAAAGAATGGAGTGACAGGGCAATATAGTGGAGGAGAAGCAAGGCTTGATGGCATTGCCCTTTTTCAACAACAAATATCTGTAAGGGTTGCCGAAGGGATGAGATGGATGGCACGATTCCGGATAGAGGCAAGTCTATCACCGAAATAATATGGGTGGGTGTCGGAAAGATATCGATGTGATACCTGAGCATAACTCCTGCAAATGGTGTCCGGAACACTTGGTACCAGGGCATCACTCTACTGGGACAGAGATGACGCCAAACATCGAAGAGCAGGCATGCAAAGAAGGAGAGTGCAGGTAGTGGATTGAAACCGATGCCACCTATACTCACAAGATTATCCGTTAGCGACAAGATAATAATCTATATGCATGCTAACAAACAAATGCAACAATCAAGTGCAACAAACCAACGGGGCTCTATACTACCGCATTCTAACGTTTGCGTGGTCTAGGGCATCCTACAGCCATACCAGCTCTGATACTAAGCCTGTGGCACCCCGACTTAGAGAAACCGGAACGCTCCATATTCCAGCCCAGAGATCGAGGAGAAGTCTTCTGGAATACGGCACTGCTTAGCATAGAACAAACTAGCTCTTTATTACAATCTATATGGGTACAAGGGGATTACATCGGCACGGCGACACTACGCCTGCCACGGTTGCTCCATGCAAGAAGCAGAACAACACGATGCATCGGAAGGACTACTGGTAGCGGAAAAGCGACGACGGTGGCGAACTCCACTCCGCAGGGACTCTGGCTGGAACACTTATCCTAGCTCGCAAACAAGGAATCCACGACAAACAAGCAATCATATCCGGCATGACCTACAAACTGGCATGACACGCCAGGTCATTACATTGAATGTACTTGCAAGCTCACAGCAACCAAAGCAATCAAGACAAACAATAGCATGGCAATTACAGATTATTAAGCAATGATGAACACGATACTATCAAAACAACATGGCATGTACAAGATGATACAGCTAGAACAATACGAGCATGGCATAAACATATGAACATGATGAGACTAGCATGCAACATGATGAACTATCATGCACCAACTTACTCTGTTCGGGTTACATCATAACCATCACCTGTATCACTTACCATCACGGATATCACACGATCATCTCAGGATCCAATCAAGGTATTAACAATACCGTAGTAATCATTTAGGACCACAAGGAGCTTGGCCTTTAACCTTGACTCTCGCATAACATCACAAATATCCAACAAGTTGGTATTCTTGATACCAAAGTGATCCTCTCACGATCACATAAATATCAACCAACTTCTTTCATCATCGAACCAGGGTTGTTTTTAAGCACATTATTATTACTTTTGACCCACAGTGTGACCGACACGAACTGGGCCCATATCCGCGGGCGCAGCTATCGATAGATTTAACACACACACACTGCAGAGGTTAGCACACTGTACCCACACCACTGAACCCTGGCCTCGAACTCCCATTCGGGTGGACCAAAGCGTTCCAACAAAACCGTCCTACTGCCATGACACTCTCCCGGCCACTCCGACCAACTCCCCTTTAGGCTAAGTCCTGGGTGGCCCCGTGCCTACCAAAGGCACCAACGGCCATCGTCGTGGCAAAACAGTCCCAAACGGGGACAAGGATCCATACAAAACAACGGGCACACAAGGCTTATGTCGTCCTACCTGATCAGGGTAGCACCCGCCACCCGCGCATAACCTTCCCTCGCGGGAGGCACCGATGAGAGGTATGACAATAGACCCAGTTAGGACCCCCATAGGGTAAGCGTGGTTTCACTAGTCAGATCGATATGGTGGCACCATGACTTAGCCAACAGTTGTTCAAGTTCAATTTAATACGGTTAAACTTGAATGCAATATGCTGAGCCATGATAAAATAACATGATGCAACTACAATGCATGAACATGATATCAAAATAAGCATGGAGGTGCAACATAATCAACGAGCATAGCAACAACATGTAACAATTTATCCAGATGAGCATGGCATACTGACAATCATGAATATCACAACTAGCACACTACCCATAGTATGACATGACCACTAGCATCAATAATAAATACCATGCAATAACATAACGATAAAACTACCATGCAAGTATTTAATCAACTGGATGCAAAGGAACATGCATAACAACGGTACTCGGGACAGACTATAGTCATGCACCGAAGACCATCACCAACATGTACTATTACCAAGCATGGCCACTATAATACTAGCATAAAGAACAAAATAACAGAGTGCAAGAAAACATAGCATCACGGTAAACACCGATCCATAAGCATAGCCGAAATAACGGCAACAATAGCAAAACAATCAAACAGTTATTAAAGATTCAAGTTGGAAACCAATGCTTCTGCATGGCTATCATGTAAATGGTGGTTGTGGCTTCCTGGGGATGGAGAAGGCTCCGGGGAGAAGTGTGGGGAAGCCGCGGAAAGAATCGCCGGAAAGGGTTCACTCTCGGAGGGGGCTGATTAGGGGCAAGGGAAAAATGGTCATTTTCAGAATGTTAAAACATAGTGAAAATGGTGGTAACAGAACGGGCTCGACGAGACGAAGACGTGGGCATTGGATTCACCTCGATCAGAGCTACGGTTGAAAAGTTGTGAACGGTTGAAGTTCAGGGACTATTCTGCAAAAATATCACCACAAATAGGTCCCTGAGTGGATAAGGCAGAAACGGATTTTAAAAAATACGCTTTCCGGAGAAGAAACACATTTATACGCAAAGAACAACTAGAATACGCTTTCGAGAAACGGAAACGTATGACCTTGAATACGCTTCCACTTACGTGACTAGTCAAAGGCGGGGTCAAAGCGCGGTCGCTGAAGGGCGGGTCCCACTGGGCGGGGCCCGTCAGTTATCCACGTGGGCAGCCGGGTCAACGCGGGGCCGGCTCCGGTGTGGCTAACTGGTGGGGCCCGCGCACCTCTCTCTCTCTCTCCTGTCCTCCTCCTTCAACCTCCCGACGAGACGACAGTGGAGGCCCGACCGAGCACGGCCGGCGTTGGCCCCGGCGCTCCTGGCCATCTCCAGCCCAGGGGAAGGCGCCTACGGGGTCAGGGAGGAGCGCCGCGCCCTTCTCACGCATCAGCAGCACCAGGGAGGGGCTGAGATGGTGGCGACGCGCGGAGGCAGAGAACCACGGCGGCGGCTGGCTATGGGACTCGCGGCCACGAGCACTCCGGCGCCGAGCTGCGGGGTGGGGGAGGGACGCCGGACTACGGGGAACCTACTGGTGGAGGAAGGGAATGGGGAGGGGTGCTGACGTGCTTGAATTTGAGCGGAGCATCGCAGCGGCCATGGCGGCAATGGGGGGCAACGGGAGCTCCTCGAGCTCGGGGAAGAGGCTAGGAGGGGTACTAGGAGGTGGTAAAGATGAGTGGTGAGCTCGTACGAGGCTGGGGTGGGCTTATATAGCCGTGGCAAGGCGGTTCAAGCTCGGTTGCCACCGCGGACGCGTGTGCTCGTGCATGGGCTCGAAGGTAGACGACATAGGGGAACAGGGGAGAGGCTCACGGGGGCAGAGGCGTCCAAGGGAGCACGGGGAGGAAGCGGCCGAGGCGCGGACGGAGCCGGTCGGCTACATCGCTCCCGTGGGCGCTCACTGTTCGGCGACGGGGCGGGTCGCCGGGGAATCAAACGGAGGGGGAAATGGCTCCAGGAGGATAGCTACGACGCGTGCTAGCTGTTAGACACGCTCACGCGCGCGAAGACGATGAGAGGAGGGGCCCGAAGCAAATGACGCTCAGCTCGCGTCCATTGCTGCCAGAGCGCGTGCAAACGATGCGGTCACCACTGTGACCGGCAAGGAGGGGACGCGAGAGGCTGCATCGTGATTCTAGTGATGAATCCTTGCATACTAGAGGCCGAGGGAGGTGATGGATCACGCAGAAGTACCAAAGAGAGATGTGAGCGATCGCCTGAAGTTTGTTGTATCAGTTTTGGCTGAGTACTGCTGATCAACAGGAACTTGATTGGGTCAAATGAAGTTGTCTGGGGTGATTATATAAGGAAAGACTACGGTCCTGAAAAGTTTGGATGGAAATGGACCAATATTTAATACACTTGCTTTGCAATTGCATAAACTGGTCCAGAAATAAGATCATGATGGTGCACTCAAATGGAGAAGCCACTCAGGGGTGGAGCCAGGATTTGAACATAGGGGGGGGGGTCGAAGAGGATCGCGCATAAAACCTAGCACAAGTATAAGTCAAATCTTGAATAACAGCATATGCTTTTCCAACTAAAGCAAGCCATAATTTTGTCTATTTAAATGGAACTCAGCATCCACCAAGCTAATCTAATAAGTCAACTGTCTTAGCGACCATGAATTTTACAGTTTTTTCTTCCCAATATAGGCAATCATTGTCGAAGAACTTTAATTTGAAAATGTGCATTGCAAGTTGTTAAGATAAAATGAAATTTATTGGCAGGTACCTTCTTTTGAAAGCATGTTTGATAATCTCATCAATGGTGAATCATAGAAAAATTAGAAAATAAATAAATTAGACTTCCAACAGATACTCTCTTACCTTATGTCCTTATAATCCATGCTTGCATTGCAAATTCCATTCTCATCTCGAGATTTAGATGTGACGGCATAACCACACATCAACGACAGGTCATCACCCCACTAGCGATTCAGCTTAGTACTGCACGAAATAAAGATCAGATCAGGTTTGGACTTGCATTACCTAGCTATATGAGAATCACCAGATCAAGTTTGGACTCACGCTTGACGTGGGAGAATTGCAGCAAGAAAATAGATGGTTGGATTGATCGGCCTCAGATTTGGCGGGCAACCGATAGGCGCGAAGCACCCCGGCTTGGCAGCCGCACCTTTGCCAGCTCCTGACGGCGATGCTCGATGGAACCCTAACATGGGCGAGGCGATAGCCAAATTGACTCGTCAATGTGGATAAATCAATGCATCAATTGTGGGCTGGGCTACTTTTGGGCTTGGACCGTTCAGCAATCAGCATGTTTGATAGTTAGAGGTTATCCTATTTCATCGCTATAATTTCCGATCGAGTAGATTCAGATCTATAACACCAAAAAGTACCGTAGTCCCCGCTCGTACCTGTTGAGGGGGGCTGATCCATCGGGGGGGGGGGGGGTCTGGCCCCCGCTCGGCCCCCCACTGGCTCCGCCCCTGAAGCCACTTGAGCTCAAATTTGGCAAGACAGGGTTATTTGGCCATATGAAGATGCTGTAAAGGTTTCATACCAATTGGATAAATCAAAATGGTACTTCCTTCGCAAACATTTCCACTGACCAAAAACTAGAAATAATTTTGATGATCAAATGACTTAATCAAATGATCCCAAATTTGGTGGAGACATGTTATATGGGTAGTATCATGATCTGGTAATTTATCAGGATTAATTAGCAATATAAAATATACTTGCTTCACAACCTGAAAATATTGCCAGAAAAAAAGATTTGGTCATGTGCTCACATAGATAATAGGATAGGGCTCAAAATTGGAGGAGGGCAATTATATGAGCACATGAAGGACTGTGCAAAATTTTAACTTATTTGGATAACCCTAGCTAGCACTTCCTTCACAAAGGCTTCCCTCAGACAGGAACTTTGAAAAAATCACTAAGGAAGCTTGGCTAGGCAAATAAAGTTGAATTTTGTCACATGCCAATTATTTGGACATGAAAAGGTGTCCAAGAAGTTTGAGGTCAATTGGGCAAAGGAAAATAACACTTGCTTCACAATGTGCCATTTAGGGCAGAATAGGAATGAATTATTTGAGCATGATGATAAACATGGCAAATAAAATAATTTGCCATATTTGAGAAAGATATGACCCAGACAATTTATGAGAATTATTTGGGAATTTTAGGAGTGATGGAAATATAGGTTGCTTCACAACATAGGGCAAATTGAGTTATTCCTTTAATAGAAAAGGAATATCCCCAATAAAAAGAATATTGGGATTTGAGCTAGGATGAAAATGAGAAGGTCTAGGGAAGTATTTGAGGTTGACAAGCCACCCTGGAAGCAAAGAAGAGGTCATCTTCTTTAGTTTCCAGACCACAAAGCCACGGAGAAAGAAAACTCAAGCAAAAATCTCATAAAAACAAATGAAAAGAAAGGGCCAAAAATCAGGCTGTGAAAATTTGTATAAGATACGCCTTGACGTATCCATCCAGTTATAGTGAAAATGGTTTGCGGCCCAGTTTCTGTGGTTTTCGCTTCTTACTTCATTTTTCGATTTGCTTATCGACCGCATCCGTACACTTTGGTATGTTTCATATTCGCCAGGGGCTTCCCATCGTCCCATAGTACGGCAGCAAAGTCCGAACAGTTCTTATAGACAAGTTCGGCACCCCGAATTTAGCATTATATGCATTGGCTCCGAATCATGTCTTTGGTCAATAGTTGGGTTACCCGGCTCCTGTGCTTGCTACCCTACGTTCCGCTACATCAGCTAGGGTAGTAAAGGGAGAACTAATCCGATTGTGCCCTGGTCTAAACCGGATGAGCACCTCAGTAGAGAAAGCCGAAAACTGACTGTCATGATACGGTGAGAGCCGGTCAGCTGTTCGGAGGTCACAAATCGTTGGAGATTTTTTCCGCATTCCGTCAAGGATCGGTACTTCCCGATCAGGTGCTGAAAGCACTCTGGTTCGTATACCAGGGGATGCGCCCATGTTTTATTATAAAAATCCTATGGCTAAGTGAGGGCGTTTAAGCCGCATAGTCTGATTTTCTGGTTCGTTGCGCTAAACAACTACTTCAGGGACCATATAATTGGATAAATAGATTCCACCCCGAACACCTCCGTACTACCTACGCGAGGGCAGAAGCCGACGACTGGACAACCCTCAGATTTCATACAACACGGCCGCACAGGAGGAAACAATTAAAACATAACGAGCATTATATTACAAACTGGCTTTTGTTTTTTATCATACAAGGCATGGACAAGACATGAGTGTATTCATTCTAAAACAATGTCCTGCCCGCACTGCGCTGCTCCAAGTCGAGACCCTTCTAGGACATCAGCAAAATATCGCTCGGGTGTCCGGTGCTCCTTGCCCTCTGGCGGCCCCTTGGCCACCTCGACCGCGTCCATCTTTGCCCACCACATCTTGCAACGGGCGAAGGCCATGCTGGCACCTTCGATGCAAACTGATCACTTGACGATGTCTATCTGAGGACAGGCCTCCACTACCCACTGCACGAGGCCAAAATAACTGTTGGGTATCGCCTCGGCTGGAAACAGCCGGATTATTAAGTCCTTCACGGCCAGTTCGGCCACTCTGTGTAGCTCGACCAGCTATTTCAGCTGATCGGTAAAGGGCACCGGATGTTTTGGCACAACGTACTGTGCCCAGAACAGCTTCTCCGTGGAGCTCCCTTCTTTCACTCAGAAGAACTCCGCCGCATCGGCCGCGCTGCGTGGCAGATCCGCAAAAGCCCCTGGGTAACTCTGAATCTGGGTTAGTAAAAGGTACTTCCTCTCTGCATACTTGCTTTGCATGTTAAATTCCTTACCCGCCATGATCTTCTTGGCCTCCTGCAACTCTTGAAGAGTGTCCCGGGCCTCATCCCGTGCAGTCTCCACGCTTTGGCGAGCCTTGGTAAGTTCGGTCTCTTGAACTGATGCCTTGCGCTCCAAGGCTTCGCACTTCTTCACCGTGTCCTGGAGCTCCTGCTGGACCTCACTTACCCAGGCCTTGAGCTTCTTACGAGTGGCTTGCTGCGGGACAACCTTCCCCTCGGCTTCGGCCAGGGCATTTTTCAGGGCCTCGACCTCGATCGCCGCCCCTACACATATTATGACACTCTGGTCAATACTCGCCGCTTATGCTCTCCGAATAACACAACAAGTCGTCACTTACCTTGCTTCTCCTGGAGCCGAATCCTCACCTCGCCGAGCTCGTTCTCGGCCTGCTCCAACCTCTACTTCAGCCCAGAGACTTCGGCAGTATGCGAGGTCGCGGCCAACAGCGACGCCTGCTCATTCATAAATGTTAAGTCAGTCTCCTACAAAGGGTTGATCCTCTGTCTGGCCTTTCTTCCCGAACACCGGACAGTGTCTCAGGGGATACTATGAGCATGGAGTGTTCCTTTTCTATGTAACTTACCTCAAAACCTGTCAACAGATTGTTGCAGGCCTCGTTTAGTCCGCTCTTAACAAACTGAACTTTCTCGATCACCGTACCCATAAGGACATGATGCTCGCCCGCAATGGAGGCAGTTTGTAGCGCCTCCATCAGGTTATCCGGTGCACCTGGTTGGACAGGGGCTATCGGTGGAATTGGTGCACCCCCCTCCTTTGAAGGAGGGTCCTCGCCGGATTCTGGGGCCGTATTGGTCTCCGGAATAGTATTCGGCTGAGGGGCGAACTGAATGAAGGAAATATGCCCTAGAGGCAATAATAAAGTTATTATTTATTTCCTCATATCATGATAAATGTTTATTATTCATGCTAGAATTGTATTAACTAGAAACATAATACATGTGTGAATACATAGACCAACATAACGTCACTAGTATGCCTCTACTTGACTAGCTCATTAATCAAAGATGGTTGTGTTGCCTAACCATAGACATGTGTTGTCATTTGACTAACGGGATCACATCATTAGGAGAATGATGTGATTGACATGACCCATTCCGTTAGCCTAGCACTTGATCGTTTAGTATGTTGCTATTGCTTTCTTCATGACTTATACATGTTCCTGTAACTATGAGATTATGCAACTCCCATTTACCGGAGGAACACTTTGTGTGCTACCAAACGTCACAACGTAACTGAGTGATTATAAAGGAGCTCTACAGGTGTCTCCAAAGGTACATGTTGGGTTGGCGTATTTCGAGATTAGGTTTTGTCACTCCGATTGTCGGAGAGGTATCTCTGGGCCCTCTCGGCAATGCACATCACTATAAGCCTTGCAAGCAATGTAGCTAATGAGTTAGTTATGGAATGATGCATTATGTAACGAGTAAAGAGACTTGCCGGTAACGAGATTGAACTAGGTATTGGGTACCGACGATCGAATCTCGGGCAAGTAACATACCGATGACAAAGGGAACAATGTATGTTGTTATGCGGTTTGACCGATAAAGATCTTCGTAGAATATGTAGGATCCAATATGAGCATCGAGGTTCCGCTATTGGTTATTGACCGAGAATAGTTCTAGGTCATGTCTACATAGTTCTCGAACCCGTAGGGTCCGCACGCTTAACGTTACAATGACAGTTTTATTATGAGTTTATAAGTTTTGATGTACCGAAGATTGTTCGGAGTCCCGAATGTGATCACGGACATGACGAGGAGTCTCGAAATGGTCGAGACATAAAGATTGATATATTGGAAGCCTATGTTTGGACATCGGAAGTGTTCCGGGTGAAATCGGCATTTTACCGGAGTACCGGGAGGTTACCGGAACCCCTCGGTAACCTAATGGGCCTTATTGGGCCTAGTGGAGGAAGAGTAGAGGAGGCCCTGGGGATGCCCCGCGCCCCTCCCCCCCAAGTCCAAATTGGACAAGGAGGGGGGGCGGCGCCCCCCCTTTCCTTTCCCCCCTCTCTTCCTTCCCCCCAAGTCCTAATCCAACTAGGGAAAGGGGGGGGGGGTCCTACTCCCGGTGGGAGTAGGACTCCTCCGGCGCGCCTCCTCCTAGGGCCGGCTGCACCCTCCCTTGCTCCTTTATATACGGGGGCAGGGGGCACCCTAGAACACACAAGTTGATCTTCGTGATCGTTCCTTAGCCGTGTGCGGTGCCCCCTCCACCATATTCCACCTCGGTCATATTGTTGCGGTGCTTAGGCTTAGCCCTGCGTCGGTAGAGCATCATCATCATCACCACGCCGTCGTGTTGATGGAACTCATCCCCGACACTTTGCTGGATCGGAGTCCGAGGATCGTCATCGAGCTGAACGTGTGCTGAACTCGGAGGTGCCGTACGTTCGGTACTTGGATCGGTCGGATCGTGAAGACGTACGACTACATCAACCGCGTTGTCATAACGCCTCCGCTTTCGGTCTATGAGGGTACGTGGACAATACTCTCCCCTCTCGTTGCTATGCATCACCATGATCTTGCGTGTGCGTAGGAATTTTTTGAAATTACTATGTTCCGCAACAGTGGCATCCGAGCCTGGTTTTATGCGTAGATGTCATATGCACGAGTAGAACACAAGTGAGTTGTGGGCGATACAAGTCATACTGCTTACCAGCATGTCATACTTTGGTTCAGCGGTATTGTGAGATGAAGCGGCCCGGACAGACATTACGCGTATGCTTACACGAGACTGGTTTCACCGTTACGAGCACTCGTGCTTAAAGGTGGCTGGCGGGTGTCTGTCTCTCTCACTTTAGTTGAACCGAGTGTGGCTACGCCCGGTCCTTGCGAAGGTTAAAACAGCACTAACTTGACGAACTATCGTTGTGGTTTTGATGCGTAGGAAAGAACGGTTCTTGCTAAGCCCGTAGTAGCCACGTAAAATTTGCAACAACAAAGTAGAGGACGTCTAACTTGTTTTTGCAGGAGCCATATGGTTGTCGCTTTATTGTATGAAATGCAAACGCCCTGTAATTGCTTTACTTTATCACTAAGTGGTAGCGATAGTCATAGAAGCAATAGATGGCGTAACGACAACGATGCTACGATGGAGATCAAGGTGTCGCGCCGGGACAATGGTGATCACGACGATGCTTCGAAGATGGAGATCACAAGCACAAGATGATGATGGCCATATCATATCCTTTATGCATCTTATCTTGATTTGATTGACGGTAGCATTTTAAGATGATCTCTCACTAAAATTATCAAGAAGTGTTCTCCCTGAGTATGCACCATTGCGAAAGTTCTTCGTGCTGAGACACCACATGATGATCGGGTGTGATAGGCTCTACATTCAAATACAACGGGTGCAAAACAGTTGCACACGCGGAATACTCAAGTTAAACTTGACGAGCCTAGCATATAACAGATATGGCCTCGGAACACGGAGACTGAAAGGTCGAGCGTGAATCATATAGTAGATATGATCAACATATTGATGTTCACCGTTGAAACTACTCCATCTCACGTGACGATCGGACATGGTGTAGTTGATATGGATCACGTAATCACTTAGAGGACTAGAGGGATGTCTATCTAAGTGGGAGTTCTTTAGTAATATGACTAATTGCACTTAAATTTATCATGAACTTAGTACCTGATAGTATTTTGCTTGTCTATGTTTGTTGTAGATAGATGGCTCGTGCTGTTGTTCCATTGAATTTTAATGCGTTCCTTGAGAAAGCAAAGTTGAAAATGTTGGAAATATGCCCTAGAGGCAATAATAAAAGTATTATTATTATATTTCCTTGTTCATGATAATTGTCTTTTATTCATGCTATAACTGTATTATCCGGAAATCGTAATACACGTGTGAATACATAGACCACAATATGTCCCTAGTGAGCCTCTAGTTGACTAGCTCGTTGTGATCAACAGATAGTCATGGTTTCCTGGCTATGGACATTGGATGTCGTTGATAACGGGATCACATCATTAGGAGAATGATGTGATGGACAAGACCCAATCCTAAGCATAGCACAAAGATCGTGTAGTTCGTTTGCTAGAGCTTTGCCAATGTCAAGTATCTCTTCCTTTGACCATGAGAGCGTGTAACTCCTGGATACCGTAGGAGTGCTTTGGGTGTATCAAACGTCACAACGTAACTGGGTGACTATAAAGGTGCACTACAGGTATCTCCGAAAGTATCTATTGTTTTATGCGGATCGAGACTGGGATTTGTCACTCCGTGTAAACGGAGAGGTATCTCTGGGCCCACTCGGTAGGACATCATCATAATGTGCACAATGTGACCAAGGGGTTGATCACGGGATGATGTGTTACGGAACGAGTAAAGAGACTTGCCGGTAACGAGATTGAACAAGGTATCGGTATACCGACGATCGAATCTCGGGCAAGTAAAATACCGCTAGACAAAGGGAATTGTATACGGGATCGATTGAGTCCTTGACATCGTGGTTCATCCGATGAGATCATCGTGGAACATGTGGGAGCCAACATGGGTATCTAGATCCCACTGTTGGTTATTGACCGGAGAACGTCTCGGTCATGTCTGCATGTCTCCCGAACCCGTAGGGTCTACACACTTAAGGTTCGATGACGCTAGGGTTATAAAGGAAGCTTGTATGTGGTTACCGAATGTTGTTCGGAGTCCCGGATGAGATCCCGGACGTCACGAGGAGTTCCGTAATGGTCCGGAGGTAAAGATTTATATATAGGAAGTCCTGTTTCGGCCATCGGGACAAGTTTCGGGGTCATCGGTATTGTACCGGGACCACCGGAAGGGTCCCGGGGGCCCACCGGGTGGGGCCACCTGCCCCGGGGGGGGCACATGGGCTGTAGGGGGTGTGCCTTGGCCTACATGGGCCAAGGGCACCAGCCCCAAGAGGCCCATGCGCCTAGGGAACCCTAGAGGGAAGAGTCCTCAAGGGGGAAGGCACCTCCGAGGTGCCTTGGGGAGGATGGACTCCTTCCCCCCCTCTTGGCCGCACCCCTTTCTTGGAGTAAGGGGCAAGGCTGCGCCTCCCCCCTCTCCCTGCCCCTATATATAGTGGAGGGGAGGGAGGGCATCCATACCTGAGCCCTTGGCGCCTCCCTCCCTCCCGTGACACCTCCTCCTCTCCCGTAGGTGCTTGGCGAAGCCCTGCAGGATTGCCACGCTCCTCCATCACCACCACGCCGTTGTGCTACTGCTGGATGGAGTCTTCCTCAACCTCTCCCTCTCTCCTTGCTGGATCAAGGCGTGGGAGACATCCTCGAGCTGTACGTGTGTTGAACGCGGAGGTGCCGTCCGTTCGGCACTAGGATCATCGGTGATCTGAATCACGACGAGTACGACTCCATCAACCCCGTTCACTTGAACGCTTCCGCTTAGCGATCTACAAGGGTATGTAGATGCACTCTCCTTCTACTCGTAGCTGGTTTCTCCATAGATAGATCTTGGTGATACATAGGAATTTTTTTGAATTTCTGCTATGTTCCCCAACAGTGGCATCATGAGCTAGGTCTATTGCGTAGATTCTTTGCACGAGTAGAACACAAAGTAGTTGTGGGCGTTGATGTTGTTCAATATGCTTACCGTTACTAGTCCAATCTTGTTTCGAATGTATTGTGGGATGAAGCGGCCCGGACCGACCTTACACGTACTCTTACATGAGACAGGTTCCACCGATTGACATGCACTTGGTGCATAAGGTGGCTAGCGAGTGCCAGTCTCTCCCACTTTAGTCGGAACGGATTCGATGAAAAGGGTCCTTATGAAGGGTAAATAGCAATTGGCACATCACATTGTGGTCTTGCGTACGTAAGAAACGTTCTTGCTAGAAACCCATAGCAGCCACGTAAAACATGCAACAACAATTAGAGGACGTCTAACTTGTTTTTGCAGGGTATGCTATGTGATGTGATATGGCCAAGAAGAATGTGATGAATGATATGTGATGTATGAGATTGATCATGTTCTTGTAATAGGATTCACGACTTGCATGTCGATGAGTATGACAACCGGCAGGAGCCATAGGAGTTGTCTTTATTTTTTGTATGACCTGCGTGTCATTGAAGAACGCCATGTAACTTACTTTACTTTATTGCTAAACGCGTTAGCCATAGAAGTAGAAGTAGTCGTTGGCGTGACAACTTCATGAAGACACGATGATGGAGATCATGATGATGGAGATCATGGTGTCATGCCGGTGACGATGATGATCATGGAGCCCCGAAGATGAAGATCAAAAGGAGCAAAATGATATTGGCCATATCATGTCACTATTTGATTGCATGTGATGTTTATCATGTTTATGCATCTTGTTTACTTAGGACGACGGTAGTAAATAAGATGATCCCTTACAAAATTTCAAGAAGTGTTCTCCCCTAACTGTGCACCGTTGCTACAGTTCGTCGCTTCTAAGCACCACGTGATGATCGGGTGTGATGGATTCTTACGTTCACATACAACGGGTGTAAGACAGTTTTACACAGCGAAAACACTTAGGGATAACTTGACGAGCCTAGCATGTGCAGACATGGCCTCGGAACACGGAGACCGAAAGGTCGAGCATGAGTCGTATAGTAGATACGATCAACATGAAGATGTTCACCGATGATGACTAGTCCGTCTCACGTGATGATAGGACACGGCCTAGTTGACTCAGATCATGTGATCACTTAGATGACCAGAGGGATGTCTATCTGAGTGGGAGTTCATAAGATGAACTTAATTATCCTGAACATAGTCAAAAGGATTTTGCAAATTATGTCGTAGCTCACGCTATAGTTCTACTATTTCAGATATGTTCCTAGAGAAAATATAGTTGAAAGTTGAAAGTAGCAATTATGCAGACAATAGATAGCTTATGTACTTAATGCACCGCTTAGTGTGCTAAACCCCAAACGTCGTTTGTGGATGTTTCGAACATCGAACATACACGTTTTGATAACTACGTGATAGTTCAGTTAAATGGTTTAAGTAGAGGCACCAAAGACATTTTCGAAACGTCGCGGAACATATGAGATGTTTCGAGGGCTGAAATTGGGATTTCAGGCACGTGCCCATGTCAAGAGGTATAAGACCTCCGACGATTTTCTTAGCCTGCAAACTAAGGGAGAAAAGCTCAATCGTTGAGCTTGTGCTCAGATTGTCTGAGTACAACAATCACTTGAATCAAGTGGGAGTTGATCTTCCAGATGAAATAGTGATAGTTTCTCCGAAGTCATTACCACCAAGCTGCTAGAGCTTCGTGATGAACTATAATATATCAGGGACATATATGATGATCCTTGAGATATTCGCGATGTTTGACACCGCGAAAGTAGAAATCAAGAAGGAGCATCAATCGTTGATGGTCAGTGAGACCACTAGTTTCAAGAAGGGCAAGGGCAAGAAGGGATACTTCATGAAACGGCAATTCAGCTGCTGCTCTAGTGAAGAAACCCAAGGTTGAACCCAAACCCGAGACTGAGTGCTTCTGTAATAAGGGGAACAGCCACTGGAGCAGAATTACCCTAGATACTTGGTAGATGAGAAGCCTGGCAAGGTCGATAGAAGTATATTGGATACACATTGTGTTAATGTGTACTTTACTAGTACTCCTAGTAGCACCAGGGTATTAGATACCGGTTCGGTTGCTAAGTGTTAGTAACTCGAAATAAAAGCTACGGAATAAACGAAGACTAGCTAAAGGTGAGCTGACGATATATGTTGGAAGTGTTTCCAAGTTTGATGTGATCAAACATCGCACGCTCCCTCTACCATCAAGATTAGTATTAAACCTGAATGGTTTATTGAATCTCGATCGTAGTGATGCACATTTTCATGCCAAAAGATATAAGATAGTAATGATAGTACCACTTACTTGTGGCACTGCCATGTAAGTCATAATGGTACAAAACGCATGAAGAAGCTCCATGTTGATGGATCTTTGGACTCACTCATTTTTGAAAAGTTTGAGACATGCGAACCATGTCTATTGGTGTATATGCATGAGGAAACTCCATGCAAATGGACCATTTGAATTCACTTGATTTTGGATCACTTGAGATATGCAAATCATACCACATAGGCAAGATGACTGAAAAGCCTCGTTTTCAGTAAGATGGAACAAGATAGCAACTTGTTGGAAGTAACACATTTTGATGTGTCCAATCCAATGAGTGTTGAGGCATGCAGTGAATATCGTTATGATCTTACTTCACAGATGATTCGAGTAGATGTTGAGAATATTTACTTGATGAAACACAAGTCTGAATTATTGAATGGTTCAAGTAATTTCAGAGTGAAGTAGAAGATCATTGTGACAAGAGGATATAATGTCTATGATATGATCATAGAGATGAATATCTAAGTTACGAGTTTTGGCACACAATTAAGACATTGTGGAAATTGTTTCGCAATTAATACCGCCTGGAACACCATAGTGTGATGGTGTGTCCGAACATCATAGTTGCACCCTATTGGATATGGTGCGTACCATGATGTCTCTTATCGAATTACCACTATTGTCCATGGGTTAGGCATTAGAGACAACCACATTCACTTTAAATAGGGCACCACGTAATTCCGTTGAGATGACACCGTATGAATTATGGTTTAGAGAAACCTAAGTTGTCGTTTCTTAAAGGTTTGGGGCTGCAACGCTTATGTGAAAAAGTTTCAGGATTGATAAGCTCGAACCCAAAGCGGATAAAATGCATCTTCATAGGACACCCAAAACAGTTGGGTATACCTCCTGTCTCAGATCCGAAAGCAATAAGGGATTGTTTCTAGAATCAGGTACTTTCTCGAGGAAAAGTTTCTCTCGAAAGAGTTGAGTGGGAGGATGGTGGAGACTTGATGAGGTTATTGAACCGTCTCTTCAACTAGTGTGTGGCAGGGCACAGGAAGTTGTTCCTGTGGCACCTACACCAATTGAAGTGGAAGCTTATGATATTGATCATGAAACTTCGGATCAAGTCACTACCAAACCTCGTAGGACGACAAGGACACGTACTACTTCGGAGTGGTAAGGTGATCCTGTCTTGAAGGTCATGTTGCTAGACAACAATGAACCTACGAGCTATGGAGAAGCGATGGTGGGCCCAAATTCCGACAGATTGTTAGAAGCCATGAAATCCGAGATAGTATCCATATATCAGAACAAAGCATGGACTTTGATGGACTTGCCCGATGATCGGCAATCCATTGAGATAAATGGATCTTTTAAGAAGAAGACGGACGTGGATGGTAATGTCACCATCTATGAAGCTCGACTTGTGGCGAAGTGTTTTCCGACAAGTTCAAGGAGTTGACTACGATGAGATTTTCTCACTCGTAGCGATGCTTAAAGTCCGTCGGAATCATGTTAGCATTAGCTGCATTTATGAAATCTGGCAGATGGATGTCAAGACAAGTTTCCTTACTAGTTTTCGTAAGGAAAGGTTGTATGCAATACAATCAGAAAAGTTTTGTCGATCCTAAGGATGCTAAAAGGTATGCTAGCACCAGCGATCCTTCTAAGGACTGGAGTGAGCATCTCGGAGTTGGAATGTATGCTTTGATGATGATCAAAGATTTTGGGTTTGTACAAAGTTTATGAGAAACTTGTATTTCCAAAGAAGTGAGTGGGAGAACTATAGAATTTCTGATGAGTATATGTTGATCAGAAATGATGTAGAATTTCTAGAAAGCATATAGGGTTATTTGAAAGGTGTTTTTCAATAGAAAACCTGGATTAAGCTACTTGAACATTGAGCATCGAGATCTATAAGGATAGATCAAAATGCTTAATAATACTTTCAAAATGAGCATATACCTTGACATGATCTTGAAGGTGTTCAAGATGGATCGGTCAAAGAAGAAGTTCTTGCCTGAGTTGTAAGGTACGAAGTTAAGACTTAAAGCTTGACCACGGCAGAATAGAGAGAAAGGACGAAGGTCGTCCCCTATGCTTAAGACGTAGGCTCTTCAGTATGCTATGCTGTGTACCGCACCTGAAGTGTGCCTTGCCATGAGTCAGTCAAGGGGTACAAGAGTGATCCATGAATGGATCACAGGACAGCGGTCAAAGTTATCCTTAGTAACTAGTGGACTAAGGAATTTTCTCGATTATGGAGGTGGTAAAAGAGTTCGTCGTAAAGGGTTACGTCGATGCAAGCTTAACACCTATCCGGATAGCTCTGAGTAGAGATACCGGATACGTATAATGGAGCAACAATTTAGAATAGCTCCAAGTAGAACAGTTATTTGGAATAGCTCCAAATAGAACGTGGGAGCTGCATCTAGGAGATGACATAGAGATTTGTAAAGCACACACGGATCTGAAAGGTTCAGACCCGTTGACTAAAACCTCGCTCACAAGCAGAACATGACCAACCCCAGATCTCATTGAGTCTTGATCACATGATGATGTGAACTAGTTTAGTGACACAAGTAAACTCTTTGGATGTTGGTCACATGGTGATGTGACCTGTCAGTGTTAATCACATGGTGATGTGAACTAGATTATTGACTCTAGTGCAAGTGGGAGACTGTTGGAAATATGCCCTAGAGGCAATAATAAAAGTATTATTATTATATTTCCTTGTTCATGATAATTGTCTTTTATTCATGCTATAACTGTATTATCCGGAAATCGTAATACACGTGTGAATACATAGACCGCAATATGTCCCTAGTGAGCCTCTAGTTGACTAGCTCGTTGTGATCAACAGATAGTCATGGTTTCCTGGCTATGGACATTGGATGTCGTTGATAACGGGATCACATCATTAGGAGAATGATGTGATGGACAAGACCCAATCCTAAGCATAGCACAAAGATCGTGTAGTTCGTTTGCTAGAGCTTTGCCAATGTCAAGTATCTCTTCCTTTGACCATGAGAGCGTGTAACTCCTGGATACCGTAGGAGTGCTTTGGGTGTATCAAACGTCACAACGTAACTGGGTGACTATAAAGGTGCACTACAGGTATCTCCGAAAGTATCTATTGTTTTATGTGGATCGAGACTGGGATTTGTCACTCCGTGTAAACGGAGAGGTATCTCTGGGCCCACTCGGTAGGACATCATCATAATGTGCACAATGTGACCAAGGGGTTGATCACGGGATGATGTGTTACGGAACGAGTAAAGAGACTTGCCGGTAACGAGATTGAACAAGGTATCGGTATACCAACGATCGAATCTCGGGCAAGTAAAATACCGCTAGACAAAGGGAATTGTATACGGGATCGATTGAGTCCTTGACATCGTGGTTCATCCGATGAGATCATCGTGGAACATGTGGGAGCCAACATGGGTATCCAGATCCCACTGTTGGTTATTGACCGGAGAACGTCTCGGTCATGTCTGCATGTCTCCCGAACCCGTAGGGTCTACACACTTAAGGTTCGATGACGCTAGGGTTATAAAGGAAGCTTGTATGTGGTTACCGAATGTTGTTCGGAGTCCCATATGAGATCCCAGACGTCACGAGGAGTTCCGGAATGGTCCGGAGGTAAAGATTTATATATAGGAAGTCCTGTTTCGGCCATCGGGACAAGTTTCGGGGTCATCGGTATTGTACCGGGACCACCGGAAGGGTCCCGGGGGCCCACCGGGTGGGGCCACCTGCCCCGGGGGGGCCACATGGGCTGTAGGGGGTGCGCCTTGGCCTACATGGGCCAAGGGCACCAGCCCCAAGAGGCCCATGCGCCTAGGGAACCCTAGAGGGAAGAGTCCTCAAGGGGGAAGGCACCTCCGAGGTGCCTTGGGGAGGATGGACTCCTTCCCCCCCTCTTGGCCGCACCCCTTTCTTGGAGTAAGGGGCAAGGCTGCGCCTCCCCCCTCTCCCCTGCCCCTATATATAGTGGAGGGGAGGGAGGGCATCCATACCTGAGCCCTTGGCGCCTCCCTCCCTCCCGTGACACCTCCTCCTCTCTCGTAGGTGCTTGGCGAAGCCCTGCAGGATTGCCACGCTCCTCCATCACCACCACGCCGTTGTGCTGCTGCTGGATGGAGTCTTCCTCAACCTCTCCCTCTCTCCTTGCTGGATCAAGGCGTGGGAGACATCGTCGAGCTGTACGTGTGTTGAACGCGGAGGTGCCGTCCGTTCGGCACTAGGATCATCGGTGATCTGAATCACGACGAGTACGACTCCATCAACCCCGTTCACTTGAACGCTTCCGCTTAGCGATCTACAAGGGTATGTAGATGCACTCTCCTTCTACTCGTAGCTGGTTTCTCCATAGATAGATCTTGGTGATACGTAGGAAAATTTTTGAATTTCTGCTACGTTCCCCAACAGAAAAATGATGGTAGCAATTACACGGACTGGGTCCGTAACCTAAGGATTATCCTCATTGCTGCATAGAAGAATTACGTCCTGGAAGCACCGCTGGGTGCTAGGCCTGCTGCCGATGCAACTGACAACGTTAAGAACGTCTGGCAGAGCAAAGCTGATGACTACTCGATAGTTCAGTGTGCCATGCTTTACGGCTTAGAACCGGGTCTTCAACGACGTTTTGAACGTCATGGAGCATATGAGATCTTCCAGGAGTTGAAGTTAATATTTCAAGCAAATGCCCGGATTGAGAGATATGAAGTCTCCAATAAGTTCTATAGCTGCAAGATGGAGGAGAATAGTTCTGTCAGTGAACATGTACTCAAAATGTCTGGGTATAATAATCACTTGATTCAACTGGGAGTTAATCTTCCTGATGATAGTGTCATTGATAGAATTCTTCAATCACTGCCACCAAGCTACAAGAGCTTCGTGATGAACTATAATATGCAAGGGATGGACAAGACTATTCCCGAGCTCTTCGCAATGCTAAAAGCCGCGGAGGTAGAAATCAAGAAGGAGCATCAAGTGTTGATGGTCAACAAGACCACTAGTTTCAAGAAAAAGGGCAAAGGGAAGAAGAAGGGGAACTTCAAGAAGAACAACAAACAAGTTGCTGCTCAAGAGAAGAAACCTAAGTCTGGACCTAAGCCTGAAACTGAGTGCTTCTACTGCAAGCAGACTGGACACTGGAAGCGGAACTACCCCAAGTATTTGGCGGATAAGAAGGATGGCAAAGTGAACAAAGGTATATGTGATATACATGTTATTGATGTGTACCTTACTAATGCTCACAGTAGTACCTGTGTATTTGATACTGGTTCTATTGCTAATATTTGCAACTCGAAACAGGGACTACGGATTAAGCGAAGATTGGCTAAGGACGAGGTGACGATGCGCGTGGGAAATGGTTCCAAAGTCGATGTGATCGCGGTCGGCACGCTACCTCTACATCTACCATCGGGATTAGTTTTAGACCTAAATAATTGTTATTTGGTGCCAGCGTTGAGCATGAACATTATATCTGGATCTTGTTTGATGTGAGACGGTTATTCATTTAAGTCAGAGAATAATGGTTGTTCTATTTATATGAGTAATATCTTTTATGGTCATGCACCCTTAAAGAGTGGTCTATTTTTATTGAATCTCGATAGTAGTGATACACATATTCATAGTGTTGAAGCCAAAAGATGCAGAGTTGATAATGATAGTGCAACTTATTTGTGGCACTGCCGTTTAGGTCATATCGGTATAAAGCGCATGAAGAAACTCCATACTGATGGACTTTTCGAATCACTTGATTATGAATCACTTGGTACTTGCGAACCGTGCCTCATGGGCAAGATGACTAACACGCCGTTCTCTGGAACTATGGAGCGAGCAACTGATTTGCTGGAAATCATACATACTGATGTTTGTGGTCCAATGAATGTTGAGGCTCGTGGCGGGTATCGTTATTTTCTCACCTTCACAGATGATTTGAGCAGATATGGGTATATCTACTTAATGAAACACAAGTCCGAAACATTTGAAAAGTTCAAAGAATTTCAGAGTGAAGTGGAAAATCATCGTAACAAGAAAATAAAATTTCTACGATCTGATCATGGAGGAGAATATTTGAGTTACGAGTTTGGTTTACATTTGAAGCAATGCAGAATAGTTTCGCAACTCACGCAACCTGGAACACCACAACGAAATGGTGTGTCCGAACGTCGTAATCGTACTTTACTAGATATGGTGCGATCTATGATGTCTCTTACTGATTTACCGCTATCGTTTTGGGGTTATGCTTTAGAGACGGCCGCATTCACGTTAAATAGGGCACCATCAAAATCCGTTGAGACGACGCCTCATGAACTGTGGTTTGGCAAGAAACCAAAGTTGTCATTTCTTAAAGTTTGGGGCTGCGATGCTTATGTGAAGAAACTTCAACCAGATAAGCTCGAACCCAAATCGGAGAAATGTGTCTTCATAGGATACCCAAAAGAAACTATTGGGTACACCTTCTATCACAGATCTGAGGGCAAGATTTTCGTTGCTAAATTCGGATCCCTTCTAGAGAAGGAGTTTCTCTTGAAAGAAGTGAGTGGGAGGAAAGTAGAACTTGATGAGGTAACTGTACCCTCTCCCTTATTGGAAAGTAGTTCATCACAAGAACCGGTTCCTGTGACAACTACACCAATTAGTGAGGAAGCTAATGATATTGACCATGAAACTTCGGATCAAGTTTCTACTGAACCTCGTAGGTCTACCAGAGTAAGATCCGCACCAGAGTGGTACGGTAATCCTATTCTGGAGGTCATGTTACTTGACCATGACGAATCTATGAACTATGAGGAAGCGATGATGAGCCCAGATTCCGCAAAATGGCTAGAAGCCATGAAATCTGAGATGGGATCCATGTATGAGAACAAAGTATGGACTTTGGTTGACTTGCCCGATGATCGGCAAGCCATTGAGAATAAATGGATTTTTAAGAAGAAGACTGACGTTGATGGTAATGTAACTGTCTATAAAGCTCGACTTGTTGCGAAAGGTTTTCGACAAGTTCAAGGGGTTGACTACGATGAGACTTTCTCACCCGTAGCGATGCTTAAGTCTGTCCGAATCATGTTAGCAATTGCTGCATTTTATGATTATGAAATTTGGCAAATGGATGTCCAAACTGTATTCTTGAATGGATTTCTGGAAGAAGAGTTGTATATGATGCAACCAGAAGGTTTTGTTGATCCGAAAGGTGCTAACAAAGTGTGCAAGCTCCAGCGATCCATTTATGGACTGGTGCAAGCATCTCGGAGTTGGAATAAATGCTTTGATAGTGTTCAAAGCATATGGTTTTATATAGACTTTTGGAGAAGCATGTATTTACAAGAAAGTGAGTGGGAGCTCTGTAGCATTTCTGATATTATATGTAGATGACATATTATTAATTGGAAATGATATAGAATTTCTGGATAGCATAAAGGGATACTTGAATAAAAGTTTTTCTATGAAAGACCTCGGTGAAGCTGCTTACATATTGGGCATCAAGATTTATAGAGATAGATCAAGACGCTTAATAGGACTTTCACAAAGCACATACCTTGATAAAGTTTTGAAAAAGTTCAAAATGGATCGGGCAAAGAAAGGGTTCTTGCCCGTACTACAAGGTGTGAAGTTGAGTCAGACTCAATGCCCGACCACAGCAGAAGATAGAGAGAAAATGAAAGATGTTCCCTATTCTTCAGCCATAGGCTCTATCATGTATGCAATGCTGTGTACCAGACCTGACGTGTGCTTAGCAATAAGCTTGGCAGGAAGATACCAAAGTAATCCAGGAGTGGATCACTGGACAGCGGTCAACAACATCCTGAAATACCTAAAAAGGACTAAGGATATGTTTCTCGTATATGGAGGTGACAAAGAGCTAGTCGTAAATGGCTACGTCGATGCAAGCTTTGACACTGATCTGGACGATTCTAAATCGCAAACCGGATACGTGTTTTTATTAAACGGTGGAGCTGTAAGTTGGTGCAGTTCTAAACAAAGCGTCGTGGCGGGATCTACATGTGAAGCGGAGTACATAGCTGCTTCGGAAGCAACAAATGAAGGAGTCTGGATGAAGGAGTTCATTTCTGATCTAGGTGTCATACCTAGTGCATCGGGACCAATGAAGATCTTCTGTGACAATACTGGTGCAATTGCCTTGGCAAAGGAATCCAGATTTCACAAGAGGACCAAGCACATCAAGAGATGCTTCAATTCCATCCGGGACCAAGTCCAGGTGGGAGACATAGAGATTTGCAAGATACATACGGATCTAAATATTGCACACCCGTTGACTAAGCCTCTTCCACGAGCAAAACATGATCAACACCAAAACTCCTTGGGTGTCAGAATCATTACTGTGTAATCTAGACTATTGACTCTAGTGCAAGTGGGAGACTGAAGGAAATATGCCCTAGAGGCAATAATAAAGTTATTATTTATTTCCTCATATCATGATAAATGTTTATTATTCTTGCTAGAGTTGTATTAACCGGAAACATAATACATGTGTGAATACATAGACCAACATAACGTCACTAGTATGCCTCTACTTGACTAGCTCATTAATCAAAGATGGTTATGTTTCCTAACCATAGACATGTGTTGTCATTTGATTAATGGGATCACATCATTAGGAGAATGATGTGATTGACATGACCCATTCCGTTAGCCTAGCACTTGATCGTTTAGTATGTTGCTATTGCTTTCTTCATGACTTATACATGTTCCTGTAACTATGAGATTATGCAACTCCCGTTTACCGGAGGAACACTTTGTGTGCTACCAAACGTCACAACGTAACTGGGTGATTATAAAGGAGCTCTACAGGTGTCTCCAAAGGTACATGTTGGGTTGGCGTATTTCGAGATTAGGTTTTGTCACTCCGATTGTCGGAGAGGTATCTCTGGGCCCTCTCGGTAATGCACATCACTATAAGCCTTGCAAGTAATGTAGCTAATGAGTTAGTTACGGAATGATGCATTACGTAACGAGTAAAGAGACTTGCCGGTAACGAGATTGAACTAGGTATTGGGTACCGACGATCGAATCTTGGGCAAGTAACATACCGATGACAAAGGGAACAACGTATGTTGTTATGCGGTTTGACTGATAAAGATCTTCGTAGAATATGTAGGAGCCAATATGAGCATCCAGGTTCCGCTATTGGTTATTGACCGAGAATAGTTCTAGGTCATGTCTACATAGTTCTCGAACCCGTAGGGTCCGCACGCTTAACGTTACGATGACAGTTTTATTATGAGTTTATAAGTTTTGATGTACCAAAGATTGTTCGGAGTCCTGGATGTGATCACGGACATGACGAGGAGTCTCAAAATGGTCGAGACATAAAGATTGATATATTGGAAGCCTATGTTTGGACATCGGAAGTGTTCCGGGTGAAATCGGCATTTTACGAGAGTACTGGGAGGTTACGGGAACCCCCGGTAACCTAATGGGCCTTATTGGGCCTAGTGGAGGAAGAGGAGAGGAGGCCTAGGGGCTGCCGCGTGCCCCTCCCCCCCAAGTCCGAATTGGACAAGGAGGGGGGCGGCGCCCCCCCTTTCCTTTCCCCCCTCTCTTCCTTCCCCCCAAGTCCTAATCCAACTAGGGAAAGGTGGGGAGTCCTACTCCCGGTGGGAGTAGGACTCCTCCGGCGCGCCTCCTCCTAGGGCCGGCCGCACCCCCCCCCCCTTGCTCCTTTATATATGGGGGTAGGGGGGCACCCTAGAACACACAAGTTGATCTTCGTGATCGTTCCTTAGCCGTGTGCGGTGCCCTCCTCCACCATATTCCACCTCGGTCATATTGTTGCGGTGCTTAGGTGAAGCCCTGCGTCGGTAGAGCATCATCATCGTCACCACACCGTCGTGCTGACGGAACTCATCCCCGACACTTTGCTGGATTGGAGTCCGGGGATCGTCATCAAGCTGAACGTGTGCTGAACTCGGAGGTGCCGTACGTTCGGTACTTGGATCGGTCGGATCTTGAAGACGTACGACTACATCAACCACGTTGTCATAACGCTTCCGCTTTCGGTCTACGAGGGTACGTGGATAATACTCTCCCCTCTTATTGCTATGCATCACCATGATCTTGCGTGTGCGTAGGAATTTTTTTGAAATTACTACGTTCCCCAACACTGAACACGCCCGTCCTCGCCAATCTCCATGGGGATCTGCTCCCCCATGTGTCCGGCAGCAGAGGTCTCGCCTTGCGTCGCCTCTTGGACAGCGTCCTGGGCCTCTCCCCGGCCCGGAACAGTCCTCCGGGACAACACTTCGGTGTCATCCTTGGCCTCGGGAGAATAAGCGGGCGGCGGCGACATGCTGGCCATTTCCGCCGGATCCAACAAACCCCCAGATGAGGATTGCTGGATGCTGTCACGGGCCGGACTGCAATACCACAATTAACCACATCAAAACAATAAAAGGGAGAGGCTGGGTACACTTGTATGCGTAAGCTATAGTACTTACGATGCGGCCTGAGGCTTAGTGCGGAGGCGTCGCTCCGGACTGCTATCAACGTCCCACGCGGTGTTGACTGCAGGGGCACCCTTCCCCTTCTTGGGCGTTCCCGCCTCCAAATTTGTGGAGGCCCCCCTCTTCTTCTTTCCCTCCTCAGGGGGAGGATTCTTCTCCTCCTCCTCCTCTTCCTCGTCATCATCCTCAGGGACGGAGGAATGGGTTTCTTCATCTTCGAATGTCATGTCCGAGGCGCCCTTGCGACGGGGCCACTTTTGCCCCCTGGCCTTCTTCTCCAGTGCCTTATACGGTGGCGGCACCAGCATCTTCGCCAGACGCAGGATGACTGGTTCTTCAGGCAGCGGAGCCGGACACTGGATCCGCTTTGCCCTCTCCGTCCAATCCTGAAATAGCAATGGTAAAAGCTCAAACATCATCCTCGAAGCAAACAAGTAGGGGATACGTTAAGTATAGCATACCTCGCTGGCAGGGTGTTTAATGTCGTGCCCGCGGTCTGAATCTGTGGCTGGCGGTTTCTCGTTGCCCTTAAAGAGCAACCTCCAGGCACCTTCGTGAGTGGTTTCGAAGAGCCTCAACAGGGTTTGGTGCTTCTTCGGATTGAACTCCCACAGAGGGCGACCTCTGCGCTGGCACGGGAGTATCCGGTGAACCAGCATCACCTGAATTACATCGACAAGCTTGACGTTCTTGGCTATCATGCTTTGAATACGCGTCTGTAGCGCAATCAGCTCATCGGGCGAACACCAATTCAGACTCTTCTCCACCTAGGAGGTGAGTCGCATGGGAGCACCAGAGCGGAAGTCGGCAGTTGCGGCCCAGGTGGTGCCGCGGGGTTCCGTGATGTAGAGCCACTGTTTCTGCCACTCCTTTACTGTATCCACAAAAGTGCCTTTCGGCCAGGAGACATTGGATAGCTTACTCACCATGGCTCCTCCGCACTCCGCGTGCTGGCCATCCACCACCTTCAGCTTCACGTTGAAAACTTTGAGCCATAGCCCGAAGTGAGGTTGGGTGCGGAGGAAGGCCTCACTCACGACGATAAACGCTGAAATGTTGAGGAATAAGTTCGGGGACAGATCATGGAAATCTATCCCGTAATAATACATCAGCACGCGGACAAATGAGTGGAGAGGGAACCCTAGTCCGCGGAAGAAATGAGGTATGAATACCACCCTCTCGTTGGGCTCCGGCGTGGGGACGACTTGTCTCTCGGCCGGCAGACGGTGGGCGATTTCCTTCGCCAAGTATCCGGCCGCCCGAAGCTCAGTAATGTCCTCCTCCTTGACGGAGGAGACCATCCACTTGCCCTGACCTCCGGATCCGGACATGGTTGAGTGCTAGATCGAGTGGAAAGGAGATGAGAACTTGGGCTCTGGAGCTCGAGATTGGAAGGGCGGAGATAGAGAAGGCGTGGGGGAGGAAGAGGGAGTCCTTATCCCCTTATAAAGGCAGTAAATATTGAACGCCTCCCCACTCGCCTTAGAATTCACCTATTCCCAAGGCCTGTGTAAATGGCACGGTTGGGTTACCCATGCCCGCATTGATGAGAATCCCATGATAAGGGGACATGATCTCTGCTTTGACAGGACGTGCCAATGGCAACCGCGTCTCGGGACGTGGAGCGTCGGGCATGAAACGGTTCGGAATTATGACCATCAGACGTGATGTCATGCTACAAAAATTTGTCAGCGAATTAGACTCGTGTAAAATTATATTCTCTCTGTGGTTGTGTATGGTGTGTGTGACAGGTCCGGATACTATCATCGCGTCCGAAGACTATCTTGGTGTATGGAAAAAGGGAACCCGCCTTGCAATGCCGAAGACAATCTGCGCACCGTACTCCTCGTCATTGAAGCCAGGTTTAGGGGCTGCATCCTCGGGCGTCTGGCCTATTATCAACGGGCCGGATTGATGGGCTGTGAAGACATGAAGGCCGAAGACTGCACCCGTGTCCGGATTGGACTCTCCTTGGCGTGGAAGTCAAGCTTGGCGACCAACTATGAAGATTCCTTCTTATGTAACCAACTCTATGTAACCCTAGATCCCCCCGGTGTCTATATAAACCGGAGGGTATAGTCCGGAAAGGATACTCATTACCATATTCATACATGCTAGACTTCTAGGGTTTAGCCATTACGATCTTGTGGTAGATCAACTCTTGTAATACTCATATTCATCAAGATCAATCAAGCAGGAAGTAGGGTATTACCTCCATAGAGAGGGTCCAAACCTGGGTAAACATTGTGTCCCCCATCTCCTGTAACCATCGACCTTAGACGCATAGTTCGGGATCCCCTACCCGAGATCCGCCGGTTTTGACACCGACAGCCACCGGGCAGGCGGGACCGCGTGGAGTCATCGCCACGCATTGCTCCAAGTAGGGGGCGCGGGGTCGGCGTCGGAGCCGAAGGTACCTGAAAAAAGGGAACACCGTCTCGACAAAATACATGTGCCTCGAGGTGTACACATGATGAGTGACAGGATCATAGCACCGGTAACCTTTGGTGCAAGAGGGATAGCCGAGGAAGACGCATGGGAGTGAACGTGGTGCGAGTTTGTGTGGAGTGGTGGACGCGGTGCTAGGATAGCAAAGACATCCAAAAATGCGAAGACCGTCATAGGACAGCGGTGTACCGAAGAGAAGGTTGTGGGGGCGTAGTTCCACCGAGGACGACACAGACGGATGTTAACTATAGGGTGGCAGTGGCAAGGGCATCAGGCCAAAACCAAGCAGGCACGTTCGAGTGAAAGAGTAACGTGCGAACACAGTCATTAAGAGTGCGAAGAATACACTCAGCTCGGCCGTTCTGTTGTGAGGTGTATGGGCAAGTTAGACGGAAGATCGTGTCGTGAGAGGCGAGAAGGGTGCGGAGAGCGACGTTGTCAAACTCTTTTCCGTTATCGGTTTGGAGTGCAAGAATGGGGCGACCGAACTAAAGGAAATATGCCCTAGAGGCAATAATAAAGTTATTATTTTATTTCCTATATCATGATAAATTTTTATTATTCATGCTAGAATTGTATTAACCGGAAACTTAGTACATGTGTGAATACATAGACAAACAGAGTGTCCCTAGTATGCCTCTACTTGACTAGCTCGTTAACCAAAGATGGTTAAGTTTCCTAGCCATAGACATGAGTTGTCATTTGATGAACTGTATCACATCATTAGAGAATGATGTGATGGACAAGACCCATCCGTTAGCTTAGCACTATGATCGTTTAGTTTATTGCTATTGCTTTCTTCATGACTTATACATGTTCCTATGACTATGAGATTATGAAACTCCTGAATACCGGAGGAACACTTAGTGTGCTATCAAACGTCACAACATAACTGGGTGATTATAAAGATGCTCTATAGGTGTCTCCAATGGTGTTTGTTGAGTTGGCATTGATCGATCGAGATTGGGATTTCTCACTCCGTGTATCGGAGAGGTATCTCTGGGCCCTCTCGGTAATGCACATCACTATAAGCCTTGCAAGCAATGTGACTAATGAGTTAGTTGCAGGATGATGCATTACGGAACGAGTAAAGAGACTTGCTGAAAGTGCAACTATCCCTAGGTGGTTTTGGTAATTCATAACAACATATAGCTCATTGAGCTAATGCTATTCCAAGACAAATATTTTAGGAAAGCTCAATGAATGGCATGGCATGGATGATGAAAGTGGATCCCTCAAAATACGAAGGACAAAGGATTGGCTCAAGCTCAAAAGCTCAAGACTCTTCATTTTACTTTTTAGTGATCCAAGATCACATTGAGTCTATAGGAAAAGCCAATACTATCAAGGAGGGATGAGGTGTTGCTTAATAGCCTCTTGCTTCATGTGCTTAGTGATATGCTCCAAATACCCTCAACTACTTTCTCACATCCACATATGACCTAAACCCAAAGTCAAAATCGGTCCCACCGATTCTTTCTATCCGGCGCCACCGAGTTCAAATGTCATAGCCACTGCCACAAACCCTAGGCAAATCGGTCTTATCGATAGGGATCTCGGTCTCACCGAGATGGGGTTGTGATCTCTCTGTTTCCCTTCGTAACGTTTCGGTCTAACCGAAGTGAGCGATCGGTCCCACCGAGATTGCAATGTAAACTCCCTATTTCCTTTTCGTAACATTTCGGTCTCACCGAAATGAGCAAATCGATCTCACCGAGTTTACCTGACCAACTCTCTGGAAAGCTTATTACCAAAATCGGTCTCACCGAGTTTGTGTAATCGGTATTGCCGAGATTACGTTATGCCCTAACCCTAACCATATCGGTCCTACCGAGTTGCATGTCAGTCCCACCGAAAACCCTAACGGTCACTAGGTTTACTAAATCGGTCCGACCGAGTCTGTTGAATCGGTCCCACCGAGTTTGGTAAATTGTGTGTAACGGTTAGATTTTGTGTGGAGGCTATATATACCCCTCCACCTCCTCTTCATTCGTGGAGAGAGCCATCAGAACAAACCTACACTTCCAACTTACCATTTTTGAGAGAGAACCACCTACTCATGTGTTGAGGCCAAGATATTCCATTCCTACCATATGTCTCTAGCCTTCCCCAAGTTGCTTTCCACTCAAACCTTCTTTCCACCAGATCCAAATCCTATGAGAGAGAGTTGAGTGTTGGGGAGACTATCATTTGAAGCACAAGAGCAAGGAGTTCATCATCAATGCACCATTTGTTACTTCTTGGAGAGTGGTGTCTCCTAGATTGGCTAGGTGTCACTTGGGAGCCTCCGACAAGATTGTGGAGTTGAACCAAGGAGTTTGTAAGGGCAAGGAGATCGCCTACTTCGTGAAGATCTACCGCTAGTGAGGCAAGTCCTTCGTGGGCGACGGCCATGGTGGGATAGACAAGGTTGCTTCTTCGTGGACCCTTCGTGGGTGGAGCCCTCCGTGGACTCGCGCAACCGTTACCCTTCGTGGGTTGAAGTCTTCATCAACGTGGATGTACGATAGCACCACCTATCGGAACCACGCCAAAAACATCTGTGTCTCCAATTGCGTTTGAATCCTCCAAACCCTTCACTTTACTTTCTTGCAAGTTGCATGCTTTAATTTCCGCTGCTCATATACTCTTTGCATGCTTGCTTGAATTGTGTGATGATTGCTTGACTTGTCCAAAGATAGCTAAAATCTGCCAAACTCTAAAATTGGGAAAAGGTTAAGTTTTTAATTGGTCAAGTAGTCTAATCACCCCCCCTCTAGACATACTTCAAGGTCCTACAAGTGGTATCAGAGCTTTCGTCTCCATTTGCTTTGATTTCAATAGCTTTTGGTGGTTATAGCCTTGGTTTCACAACCTAGGAGAGTATGGCGTCTAGTGAGGGAAATTATCACCTTAGAGGTCCTTACTTTGATGGTACTAATTTTGCTAGTTGGAAGCATAAGATGAAAATGCATATTCTTGGACATAACCCCGCCGTTTGGGCTATTGTGTGTATTGGCTTGCAAGGTGAATTCTTTGATGGAAGAGAGCCAAACCGTGAAGCTAGCGCGGAAGAATTGAAGATGCTGCAATACAACGCTCAAGCTTGTGATATCCTCTTCAACGGATTGTGCCCCGAGGAATTCAACAAAATCAGCCGTCTTGAGAATGCAAAGGAAATTTGGGATACTTTGATTGATATGCATGAAGGTACCGACTCTGTCAAGGAATCCAAGTTGGATGTGCTCCAAAGTCAGCTTGACAAGTTCAAAATGAAGGATGGTGAAGGTGTCGCTGAAATGTACTCTAGGCTTGCTCTTATCGCAAATGAGATTGCCGGCTTAGGAAGTGAAGAGATGACCGACAGATTTATCATCAAGAAGATCCTAAGAGCATTGGATGGAAAGTATGATACCGTGTGCACATTGATCCAAATGATGCCAAACTACAAAGATCTCAAGCCAACGGAAGTCATTGGAAGAATTGTTGCTCATGATATGTCACTCAAGGATAAGGAGGAACTTCACAACAAGTCAAGTGGTGCTTACAAAGCCTCATGTGAAGCCCCCACATCATCAAGTAAGAAACAAACCTTCAATGAAGAATTGAGCTTAATGGTGAAGAACTTCAACAAATTCTACAAGAGTAGAAGCAAAGAAAGAAGCTCTAAGTCAAGGTCCTACAATAACAAAAGATCTTCTAGTAGAGAGCACAATTGCTACAATTGTGGGAGACCGGGATACTAATCCAATGAGTGTACGACACCCTACAAAAGAAGAGGAGATTCTCCAAGAAGAAGAAGCAAAAGAGAAGAATCACCACCAAGAGAGAGGAGGAGTAGAGATGATCGTTATGAACGAAGACCCTCACGGAGAAGCAAGGATTCGGAAATGAAGGACAAGTCATCAAGGAGCTACACAAAACGAAGACATCAAGCTCATGTTGGTAATTGGGTATCCGGCTCCGACTCTGATAATCACTCCGAGAGAAGCTATCACTCCGACTCCGTATCTACTCAAGATGAAGGTGTTGCCGGTCTAGCACTTGTGTCAACCAACTCCTATGACATATTTGACTCACCAAATGAAGGAATTGGAAGATGCTTCATGGCCAAAGGTCCAAAGGTAACACATCCCGAGTATGTTGATTTCAATAGTGATGAAGATGACTTGCTAGGTGATGATGATTTACTTGTTGACAAGTCTAGTGATGAATACTATGATGAAACGTCAATTAATCATGCTAATGAAGATAAAACGAATGACAATGATAAGGAGAAGATTGAGCTTCTAACTAACGAACTAAACACTCTTAAGTTAGCTCATGAAACTATCTTCGAAGATCATCGAGAACTTTTAAGAGCTCATGAGAAGTTATGCTTTGAAAAGCTCAATCTTGAGCAAGAGCATGAGTTCTTAAAAGCAATCAATGATGATCTCCGTAAGAAAAGTTCTTCTTACATTGCCAAGCGTTTACTCTTATCCACTTACATGCCTCAAGTCAAGTCTAGTAACAAGTACAAGAAAGATCCTTCCTCTAGTAGTAACAATAATAATGCCAAATCCAATATTGTTGCTTCTAGTAGTTCTCTTGATTTCACTAACGATTCTCTTAGCCAAGTTACACTTGAGCAAGAAAATAGCTTATTGAAGGGAATTATAGAGAAAGGTGTTTACAAGAGCCTTGCCGGGAGTAAGCAATTTGAGGAAATTGTACGCAATCAAGGAAGGCACCGGAAGAATCAAGGTGTTGGTTTTGAACGAAAGTTCAATGCCAATGGAGTTGAGTGGGAAGAAGATCAATACCCCAAGATGAAGTTTGTTCCTCAACAAGAGAAGTATGATCCTACTTCCTTCAAGGGAACAAAAGCACAAGATGATCTTCCACCACAAGACCAGAAGAACAAAGGCAAGGACAAGCTTCAAGAGGAGATTGATGCATTTGAAGAAGCACCTAAGGCCTCGGTCAAGTGGGTTCCCAAGACTACGTCAAGTTCTACTTCATCAAGTACAACTACAACTCCAAGGATTCCCATCAAGATGATGTGGATCCCGAAGAAGAAGAACTAGAGAGTTCTTGAGGGTGACTCCGCCAACATTCTTCACTCATATCATTATGGCAACGACAAGTGCAATCAACTTCCACATCTTACACTAGTTCAAGGAGTCACAAACTCTAACGCCCTCGATGCGGCTATATCTCCCACGTGTCGAAGCACGACTTAGAGGCATAACCGCATTGAAAGCAATGTCGCAAGTGAGGTAATCTTCACACAACCCATGTAATACATAAGGGAAAGAGATACATAGTTGGCTTACAATCGCCACTTCACACAATTACATGAATAAAGCATTACATCAACCAAATACAATCAGGGCCCGACTACGGAGCCAAAATAAAAGAAGAACCCCAAATGCGACAAAGGTCCCCGATCGACCCCAACTGGGCTCCACTACTGATCAACTTAGAACGAAACAACACAAAGGGCAAGATCTTCATCGAGCTCCTCCTTGAGCTTGGTTGCGTCATCTGCACGGTAACATAGGCACCTGCAAACTGGTTTTGGAAGTATCTATGAGCCACGGGGACTCAGCAATCTCGCACCCGCGAGATCAAGACTATTTAAGCTTATAGGAAGGATGGAGTAATGAGGTGGAGCTGCAGCAAGCGACTAGCATATATGGTGGCTACAATCGCAAAAGAGAGCGAGAAGAGAAGGCAAAGCACGGTCGATAAAAGTATGATCAAGAAGTGATCCTATAGCAACCTACGTCAAGCATAACTCCAACACCGTGTTCACTTCCCGGACTCCGCCAGAAAGAGACCATCACGGTTACACACGCGGTTGATGTATTTTAATTAAGGTCAACTTCGGGTTTTCTACAACCGGACGTTAACAAATTCCCATCTGCCCATAACCGCGGGCACGGCTTTCGAAAGTTCAAATCCCTGCAAGGGTGTCCCAACTTAGCCCATGACAAGCTCTCACGGTCAACGAAGGAATAGACCTCCACCCGAGACGTTCCGATCAGACTCGGTATCCCGGTACAACAAGACATTTCGACAGGGTAAAACTAAACCAGCAACACCGCCCGAATGTGCCGACAAATCCCGATAGGAGCTGCACATATCTCTTTCTCAGGGCACACTCAGATGAGACTAGCTACGAGTAAACCAACCCTCAAGTTTCCCCGAGGTGGCCCCGCAGGCAGCTCAGTTCGGACCAACACTCAGAGGAGCACTGGCCCGGGGGGGTTAGAATAAAGATGACCCTTGAGTCTGCAGAACCCAAGGGAAGGTGGTAGGTTGTTAGTGCAAATGGTAAAACCAATGTTGGGCATTGCTGGAGGAGCTTTACTTAAGGCGAACTGTCAAGGGGTTCCCATTATAGCCCAACCGTGTAAGGAACGCAAAATCCGGGAACATAACACCGATATGACGGAAACTAGGGCGGCAAGAGTGGAACAAAACACCAGGCATAAGGCCAAGCCTTCCACCCTTTACCAAGTATATAGATGCATTAATTAAGTAAGATATATTGTGATATCCCAACAAGCAAATAAATGTTCCAACAAGGAACGGTATCTCCATGTTCCAACAAGGAACAAACTTCAATCTTCACCTGCAACTAACAACGCTATAAGAGGGGCTGAGCAAAGCGGTAACATAGCCAATCAATGGTTTGCTAGGACATTGGTGGGTTAGAGGCTGAACATGGCAATTTGGGTGGCTGACAAGCAAGTGGTAGGCATCGTAGCATTGGCATGGCAAAAGAGCGAGCAAACTAGCATAGCAAAGATAGTAGTGATTTCGAGGGTATGATCATCTTGCCTGAAATCCCGCAAGGAAGAAGAACGAGTCCATGAAGAAGACAAACGGACGTAGACGAATGGATCCTCACAACCTCGACGTTATCGGAACCAACCCGAAGAAGCAGACACCGGAAAAGAAGCACACAACATAGTAAACAACCAACACATCAACATGGCATGATGCACAATCGAGTATGAGGCATGTCCGGTTTAATGAGGCATGGCATGGCAAAGTGCACAAGCAGTTCTACAAATTAAGTGGAGATCAATATGCAACGAGTTGCATATTGACGGAACACCACATCAATTATTTAGTTCACTCTCGGTTAGGTACTCAACAAAGTTAAATGTTGTTTAAGCATGGCAAGTGGTGAAGCATAACAAGACTATATCATCTAAACAATTTAAATGGGGCCGAATATGAAAACAACAAATCCGGTAAATCCCCATATGCATTTAGCAATTTAATGCAACAACAAGTTTAAACATTTTAAATGTTGTTATCATGATGCGGATGACATATACAAGTTTATGCAATTTTTATTAAAACTTGACAAGAGCATTAAGAAGCATTTGGTCACCCTGGCGGAACAAAAAAAGGGTGCCACGGCGATGAAACGGAAAATGATGCCACGGCAACATATCAGTTATCCGGTAGCCCACGGGGATACCGGTGCAAAAGGAAGTGACGGGAGCGTGTCATGCAAGGATGGTGGGGTGCTCCCGATTACGGGGTTCCCACATGTCAGTGGCAAGGCAAAAGAGGGGCAACGTGCACCGAACAACTCCGACACGGAGTAAACACGAGCATTTCATACAACACGCAACATTCGTTCACGGGCGTCGTCTCGGGGTTATACCTTCGAAGCGTGTGTTGTCGGAACGGACCAAGTTCGATGCGGTGTAGGGGAAGTAGACGTTCACGGGTCGACGGTAGTGGTACATCTCGTAGACGTTCACGGGTCGTCGTGGAGGTAGACGTTCACGGGCGTCGTGGAAGTAGTGGTACACGTTCGTTTTTTCGGAGAGGTACTTGACGAATCCAACATCTTCGGGGCGACGGTAGTGGTTCACGGACGTCGTGGTACTTGTCGGTCCGGTCTTGGAGAAGATGTACTTGGCGAATCCGCGTAGTCGTTCGGGCGCCTGTGGAGGAACTTGACATTCACGGTGTCCCGGTCTTGGCCATGGAGAGGGGCGCAGCCCACACAAGGAGGGGGAGACCATGGTGAGTGCACTGGGCCTGCGCGTGCAGCGGTCAACGGGGCTGGGTGCTGCTAGTCATCTCCTTCGCTAGGAGACGGAACGAAGGCGCGGCAGGAGTGCAAGCAGGGGGGATGGCGCTGGTCGTCATCGTTCGGCGCAACAGAAATAGGGTAGGCCAGCGACGGGGGTTTGGGGAGGTCGATCCGGTCGACTCCGAGGCTTGGGCACGCCGGAGCTTCAGACTGGAGGCGGCGGGCGGCATCCACGGCCATGGCTGCTCCCGGAGCTTCGTCACAGGCGCACGGACAAAGGCAGGGCACTGGAGCTCGAGGTCGATGGCGTCGGGCGCGATGGAGCTCGGTGGGCGTGCGGCAGAAGGAGCAACTCCGGCAGGACGAGGGGCTCGGCGACGCGGACTTGTGGCGCCGGCGACGGGCGCGATGGCTGCAGGCGCAGGTGCTCGAGGAGCTCCTCTCCTCGGGCGCCTGGGCGACGGGGAGCTTGGCGCGGCGGCATGGGCACGATGCAGAAGGGGCCCGAGCGAAGCTGCTCCATGGCGAGGCGACGGCGTAGGAGGAGGTCGGGCAGGGCTTGGCGCGCAGAGCTTGGCGGCGACCATGGCGCCATGGGGATCGGGCTGTGAGGCCATGGCGAAGGAGAGGCGAGCTCCTGGCGCTGGCTGCGGGGTGCTATGCGGGTGTGTGTGTGTGCGCGGCGGCGGTAGGAAACAGAGGAGGAGAGGGATCGAGGGAGGAGCGAGACGAGGGAGAGATCGATGTGCGGGGCTTCTCCCTGGCGGCGGTGGACGAACGAGGGAGTGAGGGGAGATGCGAGGGGATCGGGCTAGGTTTAGGTTAGGGAGTGGGCTGCGGGAGGCCTTGGGCCAAATGGGCCTAGCTGGACACAAGTGGCGGCTGGGCTTCTCTCTTCCTCCTCTCTCTTCTCATTAACAGGGAATTAGAAGAAAGGAAAGAAGACAAGAGAAGGTTGGAAGAAGAATTAGGGCATGCAATAATATTCTCCGGACTCACAAAAATGCGCCCGGTCAAAGAAAAGTAGGATTGGACATGATTGCAAGAATTAAATTCAAAGTCATTTGAATTTAATTGAAAAGGTTTGAACAAGGGATAGGAATTAGAAATGTCCAAAAGATGTTGAGAATTTAGGTGGAGCTCCGGAAAATGACGAAAGGATATATGGCAAAGTTAGAGGCCAAGAATTGAAATAATAAAAGGCATTGGGATTTTTGCAAGTGTGTTATGGTGACTCCAAAGAATGGATTATCTTATAATAGCTCCACTAATATCGGGAGGATATATTATAAAGAGAAGTCATCCTTCCCTCGATTTAAATGGATCGAAGATCCATAAAATTTATTTAGTTGAGTAAGAAAAGAAAAGACATGATGGCATGATGACATGATGCAATGCACATGATGCAATGATGAATGCAACACGCAAGAAAAAGACAACGCAACAACATCGAATAACTGCATGACACCTGGCACATCGGTCTCGGGGCGTTACAACACTCCACCACTACGAGAGGATCTCGTCCCGAGATCTAGAATGGCACCGGAGGGAAAACGAAAGGGAAAGAGAAGCGGTAAAACTAAGTTGCTTCTTTTACCAATGAGTGAAACCATGAACCTTGAGAGGTTGAGCAATTTAAAAGAAAGAGTACAGCAGAGACGAACGAGATTGCAAACAATCCGTTAGAAAAGAGGAACAAGGAACATTACGAGGACTTGAAGGTTGCAAAGACATGAATCAAGAGTTTGATGGACAAGATAGAATTCGAAATCACTCCGGTTAAAACAAGATCAGAGAGGAAGAATTCGGGCAGCACTCTGGTTGAACAGAGATGCAAGACTTGATAAAATGAGAGAACTTGAGCAAAAGGAACACAACACTCCGGTTGAATGGATAAGTCAAGAAAAGAACATGATCCTGACAAAACAAGAAGATGGGTTGCAGAGAGGAGCATCACAATGCCTCCGGAATAGAAGAAAGAGTGGAATGGAATGAACGAAGTGAAACAAGATCTTGAGAGAGCACGATAACAACAAATGCTAGAACGGAGTTGTTGGAAAACCAACAACGAAAAGATAAGCTTGCTATGGTCTTGTGGAGTACATCTCAAATAATGAGGTGACAACCTGCCACTTACGAAAAACAAGATTGGATTGATATGAATAAGAAGACGAGAAACTTATTTCACCGGGAGGATAAATGAAGTACTTGGATCATTTACAAGCACCATAAATGGCAACAATCCTTAGGGAAGGCTTTAGGTGAAATATAACTCAAGATAACTCCAAAGAAGAGATTGATGGATTTAAAATATCTCATTCTTGATAACTTGTGACTCACGAAGCAACGAAGGGGAATTATCAAGAAGGACATAATACCACCTCCAAAGATACGGTAGAAAGAAATTGCACTCCGGATAGCAAGATGAAGAATGCTTGAGTTTCTTAGAAAAGAATCTCGATGAACACTTCGAGAAGAAATATAAATCCTTGATGAACCATCATGTAGAACTCCCATGAAGAACTCCGGTAACAAAAAGATGATCAAAACGAAATGAAGGAGAAGTTGAAAACACAAGTTGAACCCTTGCAATGGTTAGATAGATCTTTGGAATGATAATTAGAGCTTGGAACTCCGGGAAAGAAAAGATGAGCAACTCGACTGAGAATGTGATACGATGAACCACTTCGGAAAAGAAATTGAATAAACTTGATGAAAGAAGAATAAGAATTATGTTATGTGTATCCTTCACCAATTTAATTGATGAGGAGCAACTGGATTTGGCACACAACTTATTCTCGTAGCAAGGATAGCGCAAACTTGAGAAGGTCTTCAACGAACCACCGGTAGAATTTGGAAAGAACGAATGAATTGATATGATAACAAAGAAAGAGAACTCTTGAACGAACCACCGTAAGAATTGAAATTGAACGTAGCAAATGCACAAATCACCGGGAAGAATTGCAAAATGAATGAAGATACTTTAGGGTATTTAGATACATGAGAACGAAGAGAGCACGAGCCGATTAAAGATCACTTGAACAAGGCACTGGTAAGATCGGAGAATGATAACTGCAAACTGAGAATGAATAAATCTGAATTGATGGACTCCGGATGACAAACTGAGAAGACTCTTGAATAACTCCGGATGGATGAAAATAATTCTCACGATCAAAACAATTATGATAGGATGGCAACAAGCTAGCACCATGAATCTTGAAGAGAATAGAGCAAGATTAAAGAGAAACTCTTCTTCGGTCTTCAAATGATGAGAATGACAACGAGAAACACCACCAAGAATTATTTAGACACTCCGAAAGAATCAAAACGAAGAGGTTGAGCCAACGATGAAAATAATTGTGAAAGAACTAGGAGATGGCATTTGACTGATGATAACTCATTCTTACGTCAAACTTCGAAAAGAATTTTAAGGACATCTCCGGGAGAATTAGAAGAGTCAGGTAAGATCCTGGGAAAAGACCTGTGGGTTAGGGCCCACTCAAAAGAAGCACCGTTGAAATGATTTAAAGAGAGAGATTGCACCGGTTGAATTAAATGGCTAGAATGAGATCACATCCTCAAAAGAGCTTGAACGAATGCAGAGTGGAAACACGAATCTTCGAGATATCTTGAGCACTCCGGAACAATAGAATAGCGAGAAATGAATAAATATGAGGAGCACCGTCAAGAGAAGGTATTTGAGACGAGAAAAAGGGGATATAATCGACAAATCTTGACTTGAATCCACCGGAGAAGAGAAAGGAATGAGGAATGACGAACTTGAAGCTCCATTAGAATCTTCATGAGAATCACCGGATAAGAACATTGACGGAAAAGAATGGAGAAACTTCCCATCAATAAAATGGATACTCAATTAAGAAATCTGAGTCCTTGAAGAAAAGGGGTGGGAGGGCAGGAAAACAAAAACAACTTGGGACGGATGAAACAAACACCATTGAGAGAACTGAGAGGTGATCTTGCGAATGTTGAAATGATCGGATCCACTTGAAGAGAAACACGCTGGTTGAAAAGGATTGACATGACAATCTCGATTGTCGAGAAGGATTGGTATTCACATCGAAGTATGAGAACACCATTTCGGAAAGGTATGGAATCAACACTTGACATTGAAGCAACTCGAATACCACAACTCAAAACAAAAACAAAGGACTGGCTTGCAGAATAAGCTAGAACAAACATATGATAGAGATTTCGTCCGAAGTTTTCGTGGTGGGGCCCACACGGGCTCGAGTGTACAGCACCATCATGTACAAGGCAGTGCACATGACATACGAAGCGTCCCCGAGTCGGCATAGCCAAGGACTCTTTAAGACACAACGAGACCACTGTAAAATCGACCGTGAATAGGCGGACCACTAGATGTCGAACCCCAATTTCATATCATACATCTGTCGAAAAGATATCCTAAGAGCTACTTGAATTCCCACCTATGAAACTCCCGAAATTTTCAGGTTATGCAATCAGGTGTTGGGGATACAGGGGAAGCATAATATCTCACCCAAACTAGCAAATCCTACATCCAGCTGTATCCATCCTTCAACACATAACCAAGAAACCTTCGGAAATCGTCTACCTCAACCTTCGAAAAGCATCCGTTATACAAGTCATGGCAATACTCCCGTACTCACCTCAGTACTGGGTTATCGGGGTTATCTCACCAACAACTGCATAAAAGAGATTTTCGATGTCGGCGTACTAAACTCAGGTATTCCAGAACTGCAACGATAAAATTATGACGACAACACCTCAGAGCTCAACTCCCCGGGACACTTCCACTAAACCCCTGACAGGAGGCACCAAGACAATGTTCTCATCATAAAACCATCGAACGATTCCAAGATACCCGCGTGATCCTAAAATTTTTTAGTGAAATTTGAGAAGAGAAGAGTCAAAACTCTACGTCAGGATGCCTTACCAGAGCGATGAGGAGACTGGGAAGTAAAAAGAATTCCTAAACTCTCCGATATATAATTCCTAAATGACTCAAAACATTTTTTCTAGACACAACTCGGCCGCTAAAAACGATCAAGCAATGGGGCTCCTAAGGTCGGGGAAGGCTCTGATTACCAACTTCTAACGCCCTCGATGCGGCTATATCTCCCACGTGTCGAAGCACGACTTAGAGGCATAACCGCATTGAAAGCAATGTCGCAAGTGAGGTAATCTTCACACAACCCATGTAATACATAAGGGAAAGAGATACATAGTTGGCTTACAATCGCCACTTCACACAATTACATGAATAAAGCATTACATCAACCAAATACAATCAAGGGCCCGACTACGGAGCCAAAATAAAAGAAGAACCCCAAATGCGACAAAGGTCCCCGATCGACCCCAACTGGGCTCCACTACTGATCAACTAGAACGAAACAACACAAAGGGCAAGATCTTCATCGAGCTCCTCCTTGAGCTTGGTTGCGTCATCTGCACGGTAACATAGGCACCTGCAAACTGGTTTTGGAAGTATCTGTGAGCCACGGGGACTCAGCAATCTCGCACCCGCGAGATCAAGACTATTTAAGCTTATAGGAAGGATGGAGTAATGAGGTGGAGCTGCAGCAAGCGACTAGCATATATGGTGGCTACAATCGCAAAAGAGAGCGAGAAGAGAAGGCAAAGCACGGTCGATAAAAGTATGATCAAGAAGTGATCCTATAGCAACCTACGTCAAGCATAACTCCAACACCGTGTTCACTTCCCGGACTCCGCCGGAAAGAGACCATCACGGTTACACACGCGGTTGATGTATTTTAATTAAGGTCAACTTCGGGTTTTCTACAACCGGACGTTAACAAATTCCCATCTGCCCATAATCGCGGGCACGGCTTTCGAAAGTTCAAATCCCTGCAAGGGTGTCCCAACTTAGCCCATGACAAGCTCTCACGGTCAACGAAGGAATAGACCTCCACCCGAGACGTTCCGATCAGACTCGGTATCCCGGTACAACAAGACATTTCGACAGGGTAAAACTAAACCAGCAACACCGCCCGAATGTGCCGACGAATCCCGATAGGAGCTGCACATATCTCTTTCTCAGGGCACACTCAGATGAGACTAGCTACGAGTAAAACCAACCCTCAAGTTTCCCCGAGGTGGCCCCGCAGGCAGCTCAGTTCGGACCAACACTCAGAGGAGCACTGGCCCGGGGGGGGTTAGAATAAAGATGACCCTTGAGTCTGCAGAACCCAAGGGAAGGTGGTAGGTTGTTAGTGCAAATGGTAAAACCAATGTTGGGCATTGCTGGAGGAGCTTTACTTAAGGCGAACTGTCAAGGGGTTCCCATTATAGCCCAACCGTGTAAGGAACGCAAAATCCGGGAACATAACACCGATATGACGGAAACTAGGGCGGCAAGAGTGGAACAAAACACCAGGCATAAGGCCGAGCCTTCCACCCTTTACCAAGTATATAGATGCATTAATTAAGTAAGATATATTGTGATATCCCAACAAGCAATAAATGTTCCAACAAGGAACGGTATCTCCATGTTCCAACAAGGAACAAACTTCAATCTTCACCTGCAACTAACAACGCTATAAGAGGGGCTGAGCAAAGCGGTAACATAGCCAATCAATGGTTTGCTAGGACATTGGTGGGTTAGAGGCTTGAACATGGCAATTTGGGTGGCTGACAAGCAAGTGGTAGGCATCGTAGCATTGGCATGGCAAAAGAGCGAGCAAACTAGCATAGCAAAGATAGTAGTGATTTCGAGGGTATGATCATCTTGCCTGAAATCCCGCAAGGAAGAAGAACGAGTCCATGAAGAAGACAAACGGACGTAGACGAATGGATCCTCACAACCTCGACGTTATCGGAACCAACCCGAAGAAGCAGACACCGGAAAAGAAGCACACAACATAGTAAACAACCAACACATCAACATGGCATGATGCACAATCGAGTATGAGGCATGTCCGGTTTAATGAGGCATGGCATGGCAAAGTGCACAAGCAGTTCTACAAATTAAGTGGAGATCAATATGCAACGAGTTGCATATTGACGGAACACCACATCAATTATTTAGTTCACTCTCGGTTAGGTACTCAACAAAGTTAAATGTTGTTTAAGCATGGCAAGTGGTGAAGCATAACAAGACTATATCATCTAAACAATTTAAATGGGGCCGAATATGAAAACAACAAATCCGGTAAATCCCCATATGCATTTAGCAATTTAATGCAACAACAAGTTTAAACATTTTAAATGTTGTTATCATGATGCGGATGACATATACAAGTTTATGCAATTTTTATTAAAACTTGACAAGAGCATTAAGAAGCATTTGGTCACCCTGGCGGAACAAAAAAAAGGTGCCACAGCGATGAAACGGAAAATGATGCCACGGCAACATATCAGTTATCCGGTAGCCCACGGGGATACCGGTGCAAAAGGAAGTGACGGGAGCGTGTCATGCAAGGATGGTGGGGTGCTCCCGATTACGGGGTTCCCACATGTCAGTGGCAAGGCAAAAGAGGGGCAACGTGCACCGAACAACTCCGACACGGAGTAAACACGAGCATTTCATACAACACGCAACATTCGTTCACGGGCGTCGTCTCGGGGTTATACCTTCGAAGCGTGTGTTGTCGGAATGGACCAAGTTCGATGCGGTGTAGGGGAAGTAGACGTTCACGGGTCGACGGTAGTGGTACATCTCGTAGACGTTCACGGGTCGTCGTGGAGGTAGACGTTCACGGGCGTCGTGGAAGTAGTGGTACACGTTCGTTTTTCGGAGAGGTACTTGACGAATCCAACATCTTCGGGGCGACGGTAGTGGTTCACGGACGTCGTGGTACTTGTCGGTCCGGTCTTGGAGAAGATGTACTTGGCGAATCCGCGTAGTCGTTCGGGCGCCTGTGGAGGAACTTGACATTCACGGTGTCCCGGTCTTGGCCATGGAGAGGGGCGCAGCCCACACAAGGAGGGGGAGACCATGGTGAGTGCACTGGGCCTGCGCGTGCAGCGGTCAACGGGGCTGGGTGCTGCTAGTCATCTCCTTCGCTAGGAGACGGAACGAAGGCGCGGCAGGAGTGCAAGCAGGGGGGATGGCGCTGGTCGTCATCGTTCGGCGCAGCAGAAATAGGGTAGGCCAGCGACGGGGGTTTGGGGAGGTCGATCCGGTCGACTCCGAGGCTTGGGCACGCCGGAGCTTCAGACTGGAGGCGGCGGGCGGCATCCACGGCCATGGCTGCTCCCGGAGCTTCGTCACAGGCGCACGGACAAAGGAAGGGCACTGGAGCTCGAGGTCGATGGCGTCGGCGCGATGGAGCTCGGTGGGCGTGCGGCAGAAGGAGCAACTCCGGCAGGACGAGGGGCTCGGCGACGCGGACTTGTGGCGCCGGCGACGGGCGCGATGGCTGCAGGCGCAGGTGCTCGAGGAGCTCCTCTCCTCGGGCGCCTGGGCGACGGGGAGCTTGGCGCGGCGGCATGGGCACGATGCAGAAGGGGCCCGAGCGAAGCTGCTCCATGGTGAGGCGATGGCGTAGGAGGAGGTCGGGCAGGGCTTGGCGCGCAGAGCTTGGCGGCGACCATGGCGCCATGGGGATCAGGCTGTGAGGCCATGGCGAAGGAGAGGCGAGCTCCTGGCGCTGGCTGCGGGGTGCTATGCGGGTGTGTGTGTGTGCGCGGCGGCGGTAGGAAACAGAGGAGGAGAGGGATCGAGGGAGGAGCGAGACGAGGGAGAGATCGATGTGCGGGGCTTCTCCCTGGCGGCGGTGGACGAACGAGGGAGTGAGGGGAGATGCGAGGGGATCGGGCTAGGTTTAGGTTAGGGAGTGGGCTGCGGGAGGCCTTGGGCCAAATGGGCCTAGCTGGACACAAGTGGCGGCTGGGCTTCTCTCTTCCTCCTCTCTCTTCTCATTAACAGGGAATTAGAAGAAAGGAAAGAAGACAAGAGAAGGTTGGAAGAAGAATTAGGGCATGCAAATAATATTCTTGGACTCACAAAAATGCGCCCGGTCAAAGAAAAGTAGGATTGGACATGATTGCAAGAATTAAATTCAAAGTCATTTGAATTTAATTGAAAAGGTTTGAACAAGGGATAGGAATTAGAAATGTCCAAAAGATGTTGAGAATTTAGGTGGAGCTCCGGAAAATGACGAAAGGATATATGGCAAAGTTAGAGGCCAAGAATTGAAATAATAAAAGGCATTGGGATTTTTGCAAGTGTGTTATGGTGACTCCAAAGAATGGATTATCTTATAATAGCTCCACTAATATCGGGAGGATATATTATAAAGAGAAGTCATCCTTCCCTCGATTTAAATGGATCGAAGATCCATAAAATTTATTTAGTTGAGTAAGAAAAGAAAAGACATGATGGCATGATGACATGATGCAATGCACATGATGCAATGATGAATGCAACACGCAAGAAAAAGACAACGCAACAACATCGAATAACTGCATGACACCTGGCACATCGGTCTCGGGGCGTTACACAAACCCTCATGTTGGTAAGGCAAGGGACAAGGTAACCTAATGATTTCATGGACATCATCTTGTGTGTGCATCACTCTATGTCTATGGATATTCTTGTTTGTTCCTTGTGGGACTAACCCATGTAGGTATGTTGAAAATGCAACTCACTCCAAAGGATTGCTCCAAATGATTTACATCAACATTGAGCACCCACATCTTCAACACCTACATGAAGTCATCATTGACAAAACCCAAGGTTAGTTCATCCCTCTAAAAGGGGATCTCACATCTAGGGGGAGCTTAACTCTAAGAATTGAGTCAAAGCAACTCTAATGGTGTGAACACATCAATGCATTATGTAAAAGTGGTAACCCCACTTGAGCTTAAACGATGAGTATGACCTATGATCAAATGTTCTCATTTGATTCCTAAGTCAATAAACTCATATATAGATGACCTAGTCATCGCCAATTGTTTGATAGATGCTAGTACTGGTTGTGCATGCTTTGCCACATATTTCATTTGCCATCTTATTGTGTGAGCATGTTGGTTGCATATTTTACTCATTCGAGGACATCCACTTGTTGCTTTGATTGTTTGGGTTCTTTTTCTTTTTGCCAAGTGGATGGACAAGAATGCCTAAGAACCTTCTCTAGCTATCTATGCTTTTCTCGTCTCAAACTCTATTCATGCTACATCAAAAAATTTGATCAAGTCAAATTCGAACCACTCTGTGTGAGGAGCACTCGGAGTCCCCGATTCGTCATAGACTTAAACTTCCAAAACCTCTTTGTGATTCTCGGTCTTACTGATTCCTCCATTTCGGTCCTACTGAGATCACTAAGTCGATCTAGGTTTTCAATCTCGGTGCAACCGATTTGAACTTTTTGGTCACACCGAGTTGCAGTAACTGTATATAGTTATGCATCTCGGTGCCACCGAGTTGTTCCACTCGGCCACACCGACAGGGTCGGGCTATATATACTCACGGGCAAAAATTTGGAAATTTCTCCGAACCTCTTCGCCCGCGTGATAGCTCACTCTGCCTCCAGGGTCTCCGGATCGTCTCCTCATCGCCAGCCACCTCCTGTCGCTGGTCTCTGCCGCCGTCAACGGAATCCCCCCCCCCCACCGTTGCCGCCATAGCGAGTTCATCGCCAAGCTAGGGTATGGACTCGATCACAGTGCTATCCTCGTCCGATTCCTAGCACATTGTGTTCATTATGATTCTTGTCACGATTGAGACACTCCTATCCAGTCAATACAATCCTTAGATTAGATGCGATTTGAAAATTTAGGGTTAGGTTTCCGTCGAAACCATCTCGGACCCACCGAGTTGAAAAACTCGGTCCCACCGATTTGGCTAACGCCATTGCACTAGTAACTCTCGGTCTGACCGAGAATTGCTAATCGGTGTGACCGATTCTAGGACTTTGTGAAACCCTAGCAGTCTTGGTGCCACCGAACTGTGACTCGATCCAACCGAGTTCACCAGTTTAGGTTCCAAAACTGCTTCGGTATCACCAAGTTTGAAAATCGGTTGATCCTAAATGCTTTCTGTGGAAAACTAAAACTGAATTTTTGAATCATTCTTTTGCAAAAATCTCTGCATTTTGTGATGCTCATCCATTCTATCTCATCTATAACTATTCACAGGGTCAGCAGTCAGTGATTTGCAGCATGTCAGACCAAAGTGATAGTCAGAACAAGTCAGAAGAGCACAATCACATGAGTGAGGGCACTAGTCCCTCTAGCACATCAGATGATGGCAGCAGGAGCACCCCAAGCAATCTGCCTAAAGCTGCCACCAGGACAAGGAAGAAGAGAACCTCAGAATCTAAAGGTGAGGATTATATGGCAGAAGAAGATGAGGCTACCTCCAAGAAGGTAGTGATCAAAAAGGAGTATGCCTCAGCAAAGAACACAAAGCCTGGACTAAATAGGAAGGTTCCTGCCAAGAGGACACCTATGCTGAAAGTCAGAGGATCAACTCAAGTGCCTGAAAAGACTGAACCCAAAGAGCCACCTGCAAGAAGAGTCACAACTTCCAAACCCAAGAAAGTTCCCACTGGAGAAACTATGAAGTTTACCATTGAATCAGAAGATGAAGCTGCTGGTCAAGATAAGAAGAAGAAGAGAGTCAGAACCACTACTGCCCAGGTTCTTAGAAATCCCTCTATGAGGAGAGACTCAGAAGAAGAAGAAGAAGCTACTGCACCAGCACCCAAGGCACAAAAGCTAATGGGTGATGCTATTAAGTCAGGGGCTACAACATCAAAGCCCAAGGAAGCACCCAAAGCTGCCCCCAAGCCAAAGATTGCACCAAATAGGAATACCAGGAGTATTCCAGCTGCTGAGAAGAATAAGGCCCCAGTGCCTGAAGTTGTTGATGAGGAAGATGAAGAAGGACAAGTCCTGAGGAAGCTAAAGCCCAAGATTCCAGACCACAATGATGCTCATCCTGTGGCTGAGAACATGAAACTGAGAAAGGATGCATGACTCAGATTGTGGAGGCTGACTGATCCATATGCTACCAGGAGAAGAACTACTGTTGATTACAGGTTCCACACTAAGGAACAGCAGGACTTCTATGAGACAGTGCTGTTAGACAAGAAACCAATAGTGTGTGATATGAGGTGGGTCGACTGGACCTACATGAAGGACAATGAGGAACACTATCCAGGAGTGCAAGACAGTTTTATTGCTTGTGGAGTTGCAGACTTTGTTGGGCAGAAGCTCACAAAGTGGAATGATGAGCTCATTATGCAATTCTACTCCACAGCACACTTCTATCCAGATGGCAGGATAGTCTGGATGTCTGAAGGTACAAGGTACCAGTCAACAATTGAGGAATGGGCTAGTCTGATCAATGCCCCAAAGGAGAGTGAAGATGACTTGGATGTCTATGCCAAGAAGAAAATGGACCACAATACCATGTCTCATATGTACAAGGAGATCCCAAACAAAGCTCTTGAGGCTTTCAAGTTTGGGTCAATCCACTTTCTTCTGTCAGGGCTGCCAACCATCAACTGGATCCTAAGGCACACTCTGTTTCCCAAGGCAGGTGACCACAACATGATTAGAGGGCATGCTATCAACTTGCTATACTTGTTTGATGTGCCACAAAAATTCAAGGTCATGAGCCTCATTGTTGAGACCATTAAGAGGACATCAGCAAATCAGAAGAGGAGTTGTGGGTATGCCCCATAGATTCAAGCGTTGATTAACTCAAAGATGGGCACAGGAACTTACTTGCTGGATAAGGAATATTTTGCTATCTATCCAGACTTTGAGGACAATCAGGTTGTCATGAATGAGAATGAACCATCATCAGTGCAAGCTCAAGAGAAGAAGGAGAAGGCAAAGAGAGAGAAGGCTGCCAAGATGCCAACTCAAGAGGAGGCATCTGAATACTTCTTGAAGAACAAGCAGGAGCAGCTTGGTTACTTGATAGCATCAACACTGAGGATTGAGAAGGGGTTGGCCACCCTAACTAAAAACCAGGAGAGACTGGAAAGAATCATGGAATGAAAATTCTATGATCTAGATATCAAAGTAACTGAGATTCAGTCAGTTGTGGAGCAGCTCCAGGATGACATGAAGGAGAGGAAGGGCAAGACAACCACTGCTGCATTTGCCAGAGTGCCTAGAGCTCATAGGTCAGCTGCAGTGCCTGTGACAGACTCCAGAGCCACATCATCTGCACCAGCTACAGCTCCTACAGCTCCAGTGCAACCAGCTCCAGCACCAACTCCTCCAGCTCCATCCACATCAACTGAAGCCTTCGTCCAAGGAGCCATCTCTACACCACCACCTGAAGATCAAGCCTGAGAGTTGATCTAGCACTATGCATTTTCTATGAACTTTTTGGTAACTTGTTGCCAAAGGGGGAGAAAAATGTATAGATCATAGGCTTCGAGAGAGAGTGTGTTGCTTTTGTTCTATCTTTCTTTGGTGGTTAAACTTTGTTTGCTTTTGATTGCTTGAGATACTATGCCATTATCTGTGAGACATTGATGATCATGTGTTTGATCATAAGCTACACTTATGCTTGTTAGATGATATTATCTTATCTATCCTTAAATGATCATTCACTTTGCTTGGTGACGAGTGCATGTATTCAATCTTTATCATTTTGAGTGCACCAAGATGTATGTGACATGGAAGAGTAACCCATGAGCCTAATTCCTTGTGCATTTGCAGTCCAAAGCAAATATTAAACTATGCACAAATTTAGGGGGAGCTCTTGCTTATCACATACTTCTCAAAGCGACGATGTTTTTCAATATTATAATCATTTGTCGAAGCTTTGATCTATATGTTGTCATCAATTACCAAAAAAGGTGAGATTGAAAGTGCAACTATCCCTAGGTGGTTTTGGTAATTCATAACAACATATAGCTCATTGAGCTAATGCTATTCCAAGACAAATATTTTAGGAAAGCTCAATGAATGGCATGGCATGGATGATGAAAGTGGATCGCTCAAATACGAAGGACAAAGGATTGGCTCAAGCTCAAAAGCTCAAGACTCTTCATTTTACTTTTTAGTGATCCAAGATCACATTGAGTCTATAGGAAAAGCCAATACTATCAAGGAGGGATGAGGTGTTGCTTAATGAGCCTCTTGCTTCATGTGCTTAGTGATATGCTCCAAATACCCTCAACTACTTTCTCACATCCACATATGACCTAAACCCAAAGTCAAAATTGGTCCCACCGATTCTTTCTATCCGGCGCCACCGAGTTCAAATGTCATAGCCACTGCCACAAACCCTAGGCAAATCGGTCTTACCGATAGGGATCTCGGTCTCACCGAGATGGGGTTGTAATCTCTCTGTTTCCCTTCGTAATGTTTCGGTCTAACCGAAGTGAGCGATCGGTCCCACCGAGATTGCAATGTAAACTCCCTATTTCCTTTTCATAACATTTCGGTCTCACCGAAATGAGCAAATCGGTCCCACCGAGTTTACCTGACCAACTCTCTGGAAAGCTTATTACCAAAATCGGTCTCACCGAGTTTGTGTAATCGATCTTTCCGAGATTATGTTATGCCCTAACCCTAACCATATCGGTCCTACCGAGTTGCATGTCGGTCCCACCGAAAACCCTAACGGTCACTAGGTTTACTAAATCGGTCCGACCGAGTCTGTTGAATCGGTCCCTCCGAGTTTGGTAAATTGTGTGTAACGGTTAGATTTTGTGTGGAGGCTATATATACCCCTCCACCTCCTCTTCATTCGTGGAGAGAGCCATCAGAACAAACCTACACTTCCAACTTACCATTTTTGAGAGAGAACCACCTACTCATGTGTTGAGGCCAAGATATTCCATTCCTACCATATGTCTCTAGCCTTCCCCAAGTTGCTTTCCACTCAAACCTTCTTTCCACCAGATCCAAATCCTATGAGAGAGAGTTGAGTGTTGGGGAGACTATCATTTGAAGCACAAGAGCAAGGAGTTCATCATCAATGCACCATTTGTTACTTCTTGGAGAGTGGTGTCTCCTAGATTGGCTAGGTGTCACTTGGGAGCCTCCGACAAGATTGTGGAGTTGAACCAAGGAGTTTGTAAGGGCAAGGAGATCGCCTACTTCGTGAAGATCTACCGCTAGTGAGGCAAGTCCTTCGTGGGCGACGGCCATGGTGGGATAGACAAGGTTGCTTCTTCGTGGACCCTTCGTGGGTGGAGCCCTCCGTGGACTCGCGCAACCGTTACCCTTCGTGGGTTGAAGTCTCCATCAACGTGGATGTACGATAGCACCACCTATCGGAACCACGCCAAAAACATCCATGTCTCCAATTGCGTTTGAATCCTCCAAACCCTTCACTTTACTTTCTTGCAAGTTGCATGCTTTAATTTCCGCTGCTCATATACTCTTTGCATGCTTGCTTGAATTGTGTGATGATTGCTTGACTTGTCCAAAGATAGCTAAAATCTGCCAAACTCTAAAATTGGGAAAAGGTTAAGTTTTTAATCGGTCAAGTAGTCTAATCACCCCCCTCTAGACATACTTCAAGGTCCTACACTTGCCAGTAACTAGATTGAACTAGGTATGATGATACCGACGATTTAATCTCAGGCAAGTAAATACCGATGACAAAGGGAACAACGTATGTTGTTATGCGGTTTAACCGATAAAGATCTTCGTAGAATATGTAGGAGCCAATATGAGCATCCAGGTTCCGCTATTGGTTATTGACCGGAGATGTGTCTCGGTCATGTCTACATAGTTCTCGAACTCGTAGGGTCCGCACACTTAACGTTCAATGATGATTCGTATTATGAGTTTATGTGATTTGATGTACTAAAGGTTGTTCAGAGTTCCGGATGAGATCACGGACATGACGAGGAGTCTCGAAATGGCTGAGACATAAAGATTGATATATTGGAAGGTTATATTTGAACAGCAGAATTGTTCCGAAGTGTATCGGCTATGTTCCAGAGTACAGGGGAGTTACCGGAACCCCCGGGGGCCACAATGGGCCTTACTGGAGAAGAGAGAGGGCCGGCCAAAGCTGGCGCCCCCCCTTGCCCAGTCCAAATTGGACAAGGGGAGGGGGCGGCGCTCCCCTCCTTCCTTCTCTTCTCTCCTCTTTCCCTTCTTCTCCTACTTGGACTAGGAAAAGGGGGGGAATGATTCCTACTTGGACTGGGAGTCCAAGTAGGACTCCCCCCATGGCGCGCCCCCTCCTAGGGACGGCCTCCTCTCCTCCCCCCTTTATATACGTTCGAGGGGGGTACCCCAAAGGCACATCAAAGTTTCTCTTAACCGTGTGTAGTGCCCCCCTCCATGGTTACACACCTCGTTCATATCGTCGTAGTGCTTAGGCGAAGCCCTGCATCGGTAACTTCATCATCACCGTCACCACGCCATCGTGCTGACGGAACTCTCCCTCGGCCTCAACTGGATCAACAGTACGAGGGACGTCATCATGCTGAACATGTGCTGAACATGGAGGTGTCAGACATTTGGTGCTAGGATCGGTCGGATCATGAAGACGTACGACTACATCAATCGCATTGATAAAACGCTTCCGCTTTCGGTCTACGAGGGTACGTGGACACACTCTCCCCTTTCGTTGCTATGAATCTCTTCGATAGATCTTGCATGATCGTAAGATTTTTTTTTGAAATTACTGTGTTCCCCAACAGTGGCATCCGAGCCAAGTCTATGCGTAGATGTTATATGCACGAGTAGAACACAAAGAGCTGTGGGCGATAATAGTCATACTGCTTACCAGCATGTCATACTTTGATTCGGCGGTATTGTTCGATGAAACGGCCCTGGCCGACATTACATGACCGCATTCACGAGACTGGTTCCACCGACGTGCTTCGCACACAGGTGGCTAGTGGGTGTCTGTTTCTCCAGCTTTAGTTGAATCGAGTGTGACTACGCCCGGTCCTTGTTGAAGGTTAAAACAACACACTTGACAAAAAATCGTTGTGGTTTTTGATGCGTAGGTAAGAACGGTTCTTGCTAAGCACATAGTAGCCACGTAAAACTTGCAATAACAAAGTAGAGGACGTCTAACTTGTTTTTGTAGGGCATGTTGTGATGTGATATGGTCAAGACATGATGATATGATCATGTTTTGTAAAAGTTATCAGCACCTAGCAGGAGCCTTATGGTTGTCACTTTATTGTATGAAATGCAATCACCATGTAATTACTTTACTTTATCACTAAGCGGTAGCGATAGTCATAGAAGCAATAGTTGGCGAGATGACAACGATGCTTCGATGGAGATCAAGGTGTCAAGCCGGTGACGATGGTGATCATGACGGTGCTTTGGAGATGGAGATCAAAGGCACAAGATGATGATGGCCATATCATATCACTTATATTGATTGCATGTTATGTTTATCCTTTATGCATATTATTTTGCTTAGTACGACGATAGCATTATAAGATGACCCCTCACTAAATTTGCTACAGTTCATCGTGCCGAGACACCACGTGATGATCGGGTGTGATAAGCTCTACGTTCACATACAACGGGTGCAAGCCAGTTTTGCACACACAGAATACTCAGGTTAAATTGACGAGCCTAGCATATGCAGATATGGCCTCGGAACACTATAGACCGAAAGGTCGAGCGTAAATCATATAGAAGATATGATCAACATAGTGGTGTTCACCATTGAAAACTACTCCATCTCATGTGATGATCGGACATGGTTTAGTTGATTTGGATCACGTGATCATTTAGATGACTAGAGGGATGTCTATCTAAGTGGGAGTTCTTAAGTAATATGATTAATTGAACTTTAATTTATCATGAACTTAGTCCTGGTAGTATTAGCATATCTATGTTGTAGATCAATAGCTCGCGATGTAGCTCCCCGTTTATTTTTTCTATGTTCCTAGAGAAATATAACTTGAAAGATGATAGTAGCAATATTGCGGACTTGGTCCGTGATCTGAGGATTTTCCTCATTGCTGCACAGAAGAATTATGTCCTTGATGCAACGCTAGGTGACAGGCCTATTGCAGGAGCAGATGCAGACGTTATGAACGTTTGACAAAGCTCAGTATGATGACTACCTGATAGTTTAGTGCACCATGCTTTACGGCTTAGAACCGGGACTTCAAAAACGTTTTGAATTCCACGGAGAATATAAGATGTTCCAAGAGTTGAAATTAGTATTTCAAACTCATGCCCGTGTCGAGAGATATGAGACCTCTGGCAGTATTTTGCCTATAAGATGGAGGAGAATAGCTCAACCAGTGAGCATGTGCTCAGATTGTCTGGGTACTACAAATCACTTGAATCAAGTGGGAGTTAATCTTCCAGATAATATAGTGATTGATAGTGTTCTCTAGTCACTATCACCAAGCTACTAGAACTTCATGATGAACTATAATATGCAAGGGATGAAGAAAACAATTCCGGAGCTCTTCGCGATGCTGAAATCGGCGAAGGTAGAAATCAAGAAAAAGCATCAAGTGTTGATGGTTGACAAGACCACTAGTTTCAAGTAAAAGGGCAATGGAAAAGAAAGGGAACTTCAAGAAGAATGGCAAGCAAGTTGCCACTCCCATGAAGAAACCCAAAGCTAGACCCAAGCCTGAAACTGAGTGCTTCTACTGCAAAGGAAATGGTCACTGGAAGTTGAACTGCCCCTAGATACTTGGCGGATAAGAAGGATGGCAAAGTGAACAAAGGTATATTTGATATACATGTTATTGATGTGTACTTTACTAGTGTTTATTGCAACCCCTCGGTATTTGATACTAGTTCAGTTGCTAAGAGTAGTAACTCAAAACAGGAGTTGCAAAATAAAGAGAGACTAGTTAAGGGCGAGGTGACGATGTGTGTTGGAAGTGATTCCAAGGTTGATAAGATCACCATCGCACACTCCCTTTACTTTCGAGATTAGTGTTGAACCTAAAATAAATGTTATTTGGTGTTTGCGTTGAGCATAATATGATTGGATCATGTTTATTGCAATATGGTTATTCATTTAAGTCAAAGAATAATTGTTATTATATTTACATGAATAAAACCTTCTATGGTCATACACTCAATATAAATGGTTTATTGAATCAAGATCGTAGTGATACACATATTCATAATATTGAAGCCAAAAGATGCAAAGTTAATAATGATAAGTGCAACTTATTTGTGGCACTGCCGTTTAGGTCATATTGGTGTAAAGCGCATGAAGAAACTCCATGCTGATGGGCTTTTGGAACCACTTGATTGTGAATCACTTGATGCTTGCGAACCATGCCTCATGGGCAAGATGACTAAGACTCTGTTCTCCGAAACAATGGAATGAGCAACTAACTTTTTGGAAATAATACATACTGATGTATGCAGCCCGATGAGTGTTGAGGCTCGCGGCGGGTATCATTATTTTCTGACCTTGATAGATGATTTGAGCAGATATGGGTATATCTACTTAATAAAATACAAGTCTGAAACATTTGAAAAGTTCAAAGAACTTCAGAGTGAAGTGGAGAATCATCGGAACAAGAAAATAAAGTTTCTATGATTTGATCGCGGAGGCAAATATTTGAAGTTACGAGTTTGGCCTTCATTTAAAACAATGTGAAATAGTTTCACAACTCATGCCACCTAGAAAACCACAACGTAATGGTGTGTCCGAACGTCGAAACGTACTTTATTGGATATGGTGCGATCTATGATGTCTCTTACCGATTTACCACTATTGTTTTGGGATTATGCATTAGAGACAGCTGCATTCATGTTAAATAGGGCACCATATAAATCCGTTGAGTCGACACCGTATGAACTGTGGTTTGGCAAGAAACCCAAGTTGTCGTTTCTTAAAGTTTGGGGTTGCGATGCTTATGAGAAAAAGCTTCAACCTGATAAGCTCGAACACAAATTGGAGAAATGCATCTTCATAGGATACCCAAAGGAGACTATTGGGTACACCTTCTATCACAGATCCGAAGGCAAGATATTCGTTGCTAAGAATGGATCCTTTCTAGAGAAGGAGTTTCTCTCGAAAGAAGTGAGTGGGAGGAAAGTAGAACTTGATGAGGTAATTGTACCTTCTCCCGAATTGGAAAATAGTTCATCACAGAAAACAGTTCCAGTGATTCCTACACCAATTAGTGAGGAAGTTAATGATGATGATCATGAAACTTCAGATCAAGTTACTACCAAACATCGTAGGTCAACCAGAGTACGTTCCGCACCAGAGTGGTACAGTAATCCTATTCTAGACGTCATATTACTAGACCATGACGAACCTACAAACTATGAGGAAGCGATGATGAGCCCAGATTCCGCGAAATGGCTCGAAGCCATGATATCTGAGATGGGATCCATGTATGAGAACAAAGTATGGACTTTGGTGGACTTGTCCGATGATCGGCAAGCCATAGAGAATAAATGGATCTTCAAGAGGAAGGCGGATGCTGATAGTAGTGTTACTATCTACAAAGCTAGACTTGTCGGAAAAAGGTTTTTGACAAGTTCAAGGTGTTGACTACGATGAGATTTTCTCACTCATAGCGATGCTGAAGTCTGTCCGAATCATGTTAGCAATTGCCGCATTTTATGAAATCTAGCAAATGGATATCAAAGCTACATTCCTTAATGGATTTATTAAAGAAGAGTTGTATATGATGCAACCAGAAGGTTTTGTCAATCCTAAAGGTGCTAACAAAATGTGCAAGCTCCAGCGATCCATCTATGGACTGGTGCAAGCATCTCAGAGTTGGAATATACGCTTTGCTGAGTTGATCAAAGCATATTGTTTTATACAGACTTACGGTGAAGCCTGTATTTACAAGAAAGTGAGTGGGAGCACTACAGCCTTTCTGATAAGTATATGTGAGTGACATATTGTTGTCCGAAAATAATGTAGAATTTTCTGGAAAGCATAAAGGAGTGTTTAAAAGGAGTTTTTCAAAGAAAGACGTCGGTGAAGCTGCTTACACATCGAGCATCAAGATCTATAGAGATAGATCAAGACGCTTGATTAGATTTTTCAATGAGTACATACATTGACAAGGTTTTGAAGTAGTTCAAAATGGAACAGTCAAAGAAGGAGTTCTTGCCTGTGTTGCAAGGTGTGAAGTTGAGTAAGACTCAAAACCCGACCATGGCAGAAAATAGAAAGAGAATGAAAGTAATTCCCTATGCCTCAGTCATAGGTTCTATAAAGTATGCTATGCTGTGTACCAGACCTATTGTGTACCTCACCATAAGTTTGGCAAGAGGGTACAATAGTGATCCAGGAATGGATCACTAGACAACGGTCAAAATTATCCTTAGTAGAATAAGGAAATATTTCTTGGTTATGGAGGTGATAAAGAGTTCATCGTAAAGAGTTACATCGATGCAAACTTTGACACCGATCTAGATGACTCTGAGTCTCGATCTAGATACATATTGAAAGTGGGAGAAATTAGCTAGAGTAGCTCAGTGCAGAGCATTGTAGACATAGAAATTTGCAAACATACGGATCTGAATGTTGCAGATTCGTAGACTAAAATTTATCTCACAAGCAAAACATGATCACACTTTAGTGCTCTTGGGTGTTAATCACATAGTGATGTGAACTAGATTATTGACTCTCGTAAACCCTTTGAGTATTGGTCACATGGCGATGTGAACTATGGGTGTTAATCACATGGTGATGTGAACTATTGGTGTTAAATCACATGGCGATGTGAACTAGATTATTGACTCTAGTGCAAGTGGGAGACTAAAGGAAATACATCCTAGAGGCAATAATAAAGTTATTATTTTATTTCCTTATATCATGATAAATGTTTATTATTCATGCTAGAATTGTATTAACTGGAAACTTAGTACATGTGTGAATACATAGACAAATAGAGTGTCCCTAGCATGCCTCTACTTGACTAGCTCGTTAATCAAAGATGGTTAAGTTTCCTAGCCATAGACATGAGTTGTCATTTGATGAATGGGATCACATCATTAGAGAATGATGTGATGGACAAGACCCATCCGTTAGCTTAGCACTATGATCGTTTAGTTTATTACTATTACTTTCTTCATGACTTATACATGTTCCTGTGACTATGAGATTATGCAACTCCCAAATACCGGAGGAACACTTAGTGTGTTATCAAACGTCACAACGTAATTGGGTGATTATAAAGATGCTCTACAGGTGTCTCCGATGGTGTTTGTTGAGTTGGCATAGATCGAGATTAGGATTTGTCACTCCGTGTATCGGGGAGGTATCTCTGGGACCTCTCTGTAATGCACATCACTATAAGCTTTACAAGCAATGTGACTAATGAGTTAGTTGCGGGATGATTCATTACGGAACAAGTAAAGAGACTTGCCGATAATGAGATTGAACTAGGTATGATGATACCGACGATCGAATCTCGGGCAAGTAACATACCGATGACAAAGGGAACAACGCATGTTGTTATGCGGTTTGTCCGATAAAGATCTTCGAAGAATATGTAGGAGCCAATATGAGCATCTAGGTTCCGCTATTGGTTATTGACTGGAGATGTGTCTCGGTCATGTCTACATAGTTCTCGAACCCGTAGGGTCCGCACGCTTAACGTTCGATGACGATTCGTATTATGAGTTTATGTGATTTGATGTACCGAAGGTTGTTCGGAGTCTCGGATGAGATCACGGATATGACGAGGAGTCTCGAAATGGTCGATACATAAAGATTGATATATTGGAAGGTTATATTCGAACACCGGAATTGTTCTGAAGTGTATCGGGTATTTTCCAGAGTACCGGGGAGTTACCGGAACCCCCCGGGGGATTAATGGGCCACAATGGGCCTTAGTGGAGAAGAGAGAGGGCCGGCCAGAGGTGGCACACGCCCCCCCCCCCCCCCCCCCGCCCAGTACGAATTGGACAAGGGGAGGGGGCGGCGCCCCCCCTCCTTCCTTCTCTTATCTCCTCTTTCCCTTCTTCTCCTACTTGGACAAGGAAAAGGGGGGATTGATTCCTACTTGGACTGGGAGTCCAAGTAGGACTCCCCCCATGGCACGCCCCCTCCTAGGTCCGGCCTCCTCTCCTCCTCCTCTTTATATATGTGGGAGGGGGCACCCCAAAGGCACATCAAAGTTTCTCTTAGCCGTGTGCGGTGCCCCCCCCCCTCCATGGTTACACACCTTGGTCATATCATCGTAGTGCTTAGGCGAAGCCCTGCCCCAGTAACTTCATCATCACGGATCAAGCGTACAAGGGACGTCATCATGGTGAACGTGTGCTAAACACAGAGGTGCCGTACGTTCGGTGCTAGGATCGGTCGGATCATGAAGAAGTACGGCTACATCAACCGCGTTGACAAAACGCTTCCGCTTTCGGTCTACGAGGGTACATGGACACACTCTTCCCTTTCGTTGCTATGCATCTCCTAGATAGATCTTGCGTGATCGTAGGATTTTTTTTTGAAATTACTGCGTTCCCCAACACGAACTCGGTGGTGACATAGGAATAAAAGGAGGTGAGTGTGGCTAAAGCATCGGATTTGCGACGAAGAGGAAAAGTCCACACATAATGCGAATAATCATCTAAAATCACCAAGTAGTATAGATAGCCCGTGTTGCCCGCAACGGGAGAAGTTTCTACCTCTTGAGCATGCGTTGGTTTTCCCTTGAAGAGGAAAGGGTGATGCAGCAAAGTAGCGTAAGTATTTCCCTCATTTTTTGAGAACCAAGGTATCGATCTAGTAGGAGGTTACACGCAAATCGCCTAGTACCTGCACAAACAATCAAGAACCTTGTAACCAACGCGATAAAGGGGTTGTCAATCCCTTCATGTCCACTTGCAAAAGTGAGATCTGATAAAGATAATAAGATAAATATTTTTGGTATTTTTGTTGTACAGATTGAAAAGTAAAGATTGCAAAATAGTAAATGAGATGCGATGTAAATAAAAGAGATATAATATGATAGAAAAGAGACCTGGGTGCCATAGGTTTCACTAGTGGCTTCTCTCAAGATAGCATATTTTACGGTGGGTGAACAAATTACTGCCGAGCAATTGATAGAAAAGTGCATAGTTATAAGAATATCTAGGCATGATCATGTATATAGGCATCACGTCCTTGACAAGTAGACCGAAACGATTCTGCATCTACTACTATTACTCCACACATCGACCGCTATCCAGCATGCATCTAGAGTATTAAGTTCATAAGAACAGAGTAACGCATTAAGCAAGATGACATGATCTAGAGGGATAAACTCAAGCAACATGATATAAACCCCATCTTTTTATCCTCGATGGCAACAACACAATACGTGCCTTGCTGCCCCTGCTGTCACTGGGAAAGGACACCGCAAGATTGAACCCAAAGCTAAGCACTTCTCCCATTGCAAGAAAGATCAATCTAGTAGGCCAAACCAAACTGATAATTCGAAGAGACTTGCAAAGATATAAAATCATGCATATAAGAATTCAGAGAAGAACCAAGTTCATAGATAATCTTGATCATAAACCCACAATTCATCGGATCCTGACAAACACACTGCAAAAAGTATTACATTGAATAGATCTCCAAGAAGATCGAGGAGAACTTTGTATTGAGATCAAAAGAGAGAGAAGAAGCCATCTAGCTAATAACTATGGACCCGAAGGTCTGTGGTAAACTACTCACACATCATCGGAGAGGCTATGGTGTTGATGTAGAAGCCCTCCGTGATCGATTCCCCCACCGACGGAGCTCCAGAAAAGGCCCCAAGATGGGATCTCACGGGTACAGAAGGTTGCGGGGGTGGAAATAGGGTTTCGTGGTGCTCCTGGATGTTTTCGGGGTATATGAGTATATATACGCGAAAGAAGTAGGTCGGTGGAGCTACAAGGGGCCCACGAGGGTGGGGGCGCACCTACCCCCTGGGCGCGCCCTCCTGCCTCGTGGCTGCCTCGTGGCTTCCTTGACGTCCACTCCAAGTCTCCTAGATTGCATTTGTTCCAAAAACGATCCTCGTGAAGGTTTCATTCCGTTTGGATTCCGTTTGATATTCCTTTTTTGCGAAACAATGAAATAGGCAAAAAACAACAATTTGCATTGGGCCTCCGGTTAGTGGGTTAGTCCCAAAAATAATATAAAAGTGCATAATAAAGCCCATTAAACATCCAAAACAGATACTATAATAGAATGGAACAATCAAAAATTATATATACGTTGGAGACGTATCAAACATCCCCAAGCTTAATTCCTGCTCGTCCTCTAGTAGGTAAATGATAAAAACAGAATTTTTGATGTGGAATGCTACCTAGCATAATTTATCAATGTAATTTTCTTTATTGTGGCATGAATGTTCAGATCCGAAAGATTCAAGACAAAAGTTTAATATTGGCATACGAATAATAATACTTCAAGCATACTAACAAAGCAATTATGTCTTCTCAAAATAACATGGCCAAAGAAAGTTTATCCCTACAAAATCATATAGTTTGGCTATGCTCCATCTTTGTCACACAAAATACTCAAATCATGCACAACCCCGGTTTCAGCCAAGCAATTGTTTCATACTTTAATTCTTTCAAACTTTTTCAACTTTCACGCAATACATGAGCGTGAGCCATGGATATAGCACTATGGATGGAATAGAATATGATAATGGGGGTTATGTGGAGAAGACAAAAAAGGAGAAAGTCTCACATTGACGCGGCTAATCAACGGGCTAGGGAGATGCCAATCAATTGATGTCAGTGCAAGGAGTAGGGATTGCCTTGCAACGGATGCACTAGAGCTATAAATGTATGAAAGCTCAACAAAAGAAACTAAGTGGGTGTGCATCCAACTTGCTTGCTCATGAAGACCTAGGGCATTTGAGGAAGCCCATTGTTGGAATATACAAGCCAAGTTCTATAATGAAAAATTCCCACTAGTATATGAAAGTGACAAAATAAGAGACTCTCTATTATAAAGATCATGGTGCTACTTTGTAGCACAAGTGTGGAAAAAGGATAGTAATATTGTCCCCTTTTTTTCTTTTCTTTTTTTATTTGGCCTTTCCTTTTTAATTTGGCCTTTCTTTTTTGGGGGACAATGCTCTAATAATGATGATCATCACACTTCTATTCATTTACAACTCAATGATTACAACTTGATACTAGAACAAAATATGACTCTATATGGATGCCTTCGGCGGTGTACCGAAATAGGCAATGAATCAAGAGTGACATGTATGAATTATGCATGGTGGCTTTGCCACAAATACGATGTCAACTACATGATCATGTAAGGCAATATGACAATGATGAATCGTGTCATAATAAATGAAACGATGGAAAGTTGCATGGCAATATATCTCAGAATGGCTATGGAAATGCCATAATAGGTAGGTATGGTGGCTGTTTTGAGGAAGATATAAGGAGGTTTATGTGTGATAGAGCATATCATATCACGGGGTTTGGATGCACCGGTGAAGTTTGCACCAACTCTCGAGGTGAGAAAAGGCAATGCACGATACCGAAGAGGCTAGCAATGATGGAAAGGTGAGAGTGCATATAATCCATGGACTCAACATTAGTCATAATGAACTCACATATTGCAAAAATCTACAAGTCTTCAAAACAAAGTACTGCACGCATGCCCCTAGGGGAAGGGTTGGTAGGAGTTAACCATCGCGTGATCCCGACCTCCACACAAAGGATGACAATCAAAGAAATACCTCATGCTTCAAATTTGTCACACAACGGTTACCATACGTGCATGCTACGGGACTTGCAAACCTCAACACAAGTATTTCTCAAATTCACAACTACTCTACTAGCATAACTCTAATATCACCATCCTCATATCTCAAAACAATTATCAAGTATCAAACTTCTCATAGTATTCAATGCACTATATGAAAGTTTTTAGTATACCCATCTTGGATGCCTATCATATTAGGACTAATTTTATAGCCAAAGAAAATTACCATGCTGTTCTAAAGGACTATCAGAATAATATAAGTGAAGCATGAGAGATCAATAATTTCTATAAAATAAAACCACCACCATGCTCTAAAAAGATATAAGTGAAGCACTAGAGCAAAATTATCTAGCTCAAAAGATATAAGTGAAGCACATAGAGTATTATAATAAATTCCGATTCATGTGTGTCTCTCCAAAAGGTGTGTACATCAAGGATGATTGTGGTAAACTAAAAAGCAAAGACTCAAATAATACAAGACACTCCAAGCAAAACACATATCATGTGGTGAATAAAAATATAGTCTCAAGTAAAGTTACCGATAGACGAAGACGAAAGAGGGGATGCCTTCCGGGGCATCCCCAAGTTTAGGATTTTGGTTGTCCTTGAATTTTACCTTGGGGTGCCTTGGGAATCCCCAAGCTTAGGCTCTTGCCACTCCTTATTCCCAAATCCATCAAATCTTTACCCAAAAACTTGAAAACTTCACAACACAAAACTCAACAGAAAATCTCGTGAGATCCGTTAGTATAAGAAAATAAACCACCACCTTAAGGTACTGTAATGAACTCATTCTTTATTTATATTGGCGTTAAACATACTGTATTCCAACTTCTCTATGGTTCATACCCCCCGATAATAGACATAGATTCATCAAAATAAGCAAACAACACACGAAAAACAGAATCTGTCAAAACAGAACAGGCTGTAGCAATCTGAAACTTTCGAATACTTATGTCACTCCAAAAATTCTACCAAATTAGGAAGTCCTAGGTAATTTGTTTATTAATCTTCTGAAAAAAGAATCAACTGAAAAGCACGTTTCTGTGATTTATGAAAGCTAATGTCGTGCGCGCAGAAGTTTCTGTTTTTCAGCAAGATCAAATTAACTATCACCATAGGTTATCCTAAAGGTTCTACTTGGCACAAACACTAATTAAAACACAAAACCACATCTAACCAGAGGCTAGATGAATTATTTATTACTAAACCGGAACAAAAAGTAAAGAACAAAAATAAAATTGGGTTGCCTCCCAGCAAGCGCTATCGTTTAACGCCCCTAGCTAGGCATAAAAACAGGAATAGATCTAGGTATTATCATCTTTGGTATGCAGTCCATAAGTGGCTCTCATAATAGATTCATAAGGTAATTTAGTTTTATTCCTAGTAAAGTGTTCCATGCCTTTCCTTAACGGAAATTGGAATCTAATATTTCCTTCTTTCATATCAATAATTGTACCAATCGTTCTAAGGAAATGTCTACCAAGAATAATAGGACATGTAGGATTGCAATCTATATCAAGAATAATAAAATCTACGGGCACATAATTCATATTTGCAACAATAAGAACATCATTAATCCTTCCCATAGGTTTCCCAATGGTGGAATCCGCAAGGTGCAAATTTAAAGAACAATCATCAAATTCACGAAAACCTAACACATCACATAAAGTTTTTGGAATCGTGGAAACACTAGCACCCAAATCACACAAAGCATAGCATTCATGATATTTAATCTTAATTTTAATAGTAGGTTCCCACTCATCATAAAGTTTTATAGGGATAGAAACTTCTAATTCAAGTTTTTCTTCATAAGATTGCAGTAAAGCATCAATGATGTGTTTAGTAAAAGCTTTACTTTGACTATAAGCATGAGGAGAATTTAACACAGATTGCAACAAGGAAATACAATCTATGAAAGAGCAATTAGCATAAATTAAATTCCTTGAAATCCAAAATGGTGGGTTCATTGATATGTAAAGTTTTGACCTCTTCAATCCCACTTTTACCAATTTTTGCATCAAGATCTAAAAACTCCGAATCATTGGGACGCCTTTTAACTAAAGTTGACTCATCTCCAGTCCGATCTTTATCAAGATTCATATTGGAAAACAAAGATTTAATAGGAGACACATCAATCACTTTTATATCTTCATCATTATTATCACGAAAACTAGAAGAACACGCTTTCACAAAGCAATCTTTTTTAGCACGCATCCTAGCGGTACTTTCTTTGCACTCATCAATGGAAATTCTCATGGCTTTGATAGACTCATTGATATCATGCTTAGGTGGAATAGATCTAAGTTTCAAAGAATCAACATCAAGAGAAGTTCTATCCATGTTCCTAGCCAACTCATCAATCTTAAGCAATTTTTCTTCAATCAAAGCATTGAAATTCTTTTGTGAATTCATAAATTCTTTAACACTAGTCTCAAAATCAGAGGGCATTTTATTAAAATTTCCATAAGAGTTGTTGTAGGAATTACCATAATTATTAGAGGAATTACTAGGGAACTGCCTAGAATTAAAGTTTCCTCTATACGCGTTGTTACCAAAATTGTTCCTACCAACAAAATTCACATCCATAGATTTATTATTATTCTCAATCAAAGTGGACAAAGGCATATCATTAGGATTAGAAGAAACACTCTTATTAGCAAACAATTTCATAAGTTCATCCATCTTTCCACTCAAAACATTAATCTCTTCAATCGCATGAACCTTTTTACTAGTGGATCTTTTGGTGTGCCATTGAGAATAATTAACCATAATATTATCTATGAGTTTAGTAGCTTCTCCTAAAGTGATTTCCATGAAAGTGCCTCCCGCAGCTGAATCTAAAAGATTTCTAGAAGCAAAATTCAATCAAGCATAAAAAATTTGTATAATCATCCATAAATTCAAACCATGTGTAGGGCAATTACGTATCATTAATTTCATCCTTTCCCAAGCTTGTGCAACGTGCTCATGATCAAGTTGCTTAAAATTCATAATATCGTTTCTAAGAGAGATGATCTTAGCGGGAGGAAAATACTTAGAGATAAAAGCATCTTTGCACTTATTCCATGAATCAATACTATTTTTAGGCAAAGAAGAGAACCAAGTTTTAGCACGAACTCTAAGTGAAAACGGAAATAGCTTCAATTTAACAATATCATTATCCACATCTCTCTTCTTTTGCATATCGCACAAATCAACAAAGTTGTCTAGATGGGTAGCGGCATCTTCACTAGGAAGGCCAGAAAATTGATCTTTCATGACAAGATTCAACAGAGCGGCATTAATTTCACAAGATTCAGCATCGGTAATAGGAGCAATCGGAGTGCTAATAAAATCATTGTTGTTGGTATTGGAAAAGTCACATAATTTAGTATTGTGTTGAGCCATTGTGACAAGCAATCAATCCAACACACAAGCAAACAAGAAGCAAGCGAAAAGAGGCGAATGAAAAAGAGCGAATAAAATGGCAAGGGTGAAGTGGGGGAGAGGAAAACGAGAGGCAAATGGCAAATAATGTAATGCGAGGGATAAGAATTTGTGATGGTGTAGGATAGAAAGTATGTCTAGAGGGGGTGATTAGACTACTTGACCAAATAAAAATCTAGCCTTTTCCCAATTTTAGTTCTTGGCATATTTTAGCAACTTTGCACAAGTCAAGCAATCAACCTACACATGCAATTCTAAGAGTATAGCAGCAGAATGTAAAACAATTGCATATGAAGGTAAAGGTAGGAGTTTGAGGAAGCAAATGCAATGTTGACACAGAGATTTTTTATCCGTGGTTCCGATAAGTGGTGCTATCGTACATCCACGTTGATGGAGACTTCAACCCACGAAGGGTAACGGTTGCGTGAGTCCACGGAGGGCTCCACCCACGAAGGGTCCACGAAGAAGCAACCTTGTCTATCCCACCATGGTCGTCGCCCACGAAGGACTTGCCTCACTCGGGTAGATCTTCACGAAGTAGGCGATCTCCTTGCCCTGACAAACTCCTTGGTTCAACTCCACAATCTTGACGGAGGATCCCAAGTGACACCTAGCCAATCTAGGAGACACCACTCTCCAAAAGGTAATAGATGGTGTGTTGATGATGAACTCCTTGCTCTTGTGCTTCAAGTGATAGTTTCCCCAACACTCAGCTCTCTCTCATAGGATTGGATTTGGTGGAAAGAGGGTTTGAGTGGAAAGCAACTTGGGGAAGGCTAGAGATCAAGATTTATGTGGTTGGAATGGAATATCTTGACTCAACACAAGTGCGTAGGTGGTTCTCTCTCAGAAAATGTATGTTGGAAGTGTAGGCATGTTTTGATGGCTCTCTCCATGAATGAAGTGTGGGTGGAGGGGTATATATAGCCTCCACACAAAATCTAACCGTTACACACAACTTACCAAACTCGGTGGGACCGAATCATGAAACTTGGTCAGACCGATTTAGTTCAAAATGTGAACGTTAGGATTTTCGGTGGGACCGACATGTCAACTCAGTGGGACTGATTTAGTTAGGGTTAGGGCATAACGTAATCTCGGTGAGACCGATTACACAAACTCGTTGAGACCGATTTTGGTAATAAGCTAACCAGAGGGTTGGTCAGGCAAACTCGGTGGGACAGATTCGCTCATCTCGGTTGGACCAAAATGTTACGAAGGGGAAACAAAGAGTTTGCATTGCAATCTCGGTGGGACCGATCGCTCATCTCGGTTGGACCAAAACGTTACGAAGGGAAGCAGAGAGATTACAATCCCATCTCGGTGAGACCGAGATCCCTATCGGTGAGACCGAAAATACTAGGGTTTGTGGCAGTGGCTATGTCAAGTGAACTCGGTGGCGCCGGATAGAAAGTTTTGGTGGGGCCGAGTTTGACTTTGGGTTTGGGACATATTTGGATGTGAGAAAGTAGTTGAGGGCTTTGGAGCATATCACTAAGCATTTTGAGCAAGAACCTCATTAAGCAACACCTCACCCCCTTTTAATAGTATTGGCTTTTCCTATGGACTCAATGTGATCTTGGATCACTACAAGTAAAATGTAGAGTCTTGTGCTTTGAGATTGAGCCAATCTTCTTGTTCTTAGCATTTTGAGGGGTCCACTTTCTAATCCATGCCATGCCAATCATTGAGCTTTCCTGAAATATTTACCTTGAAATAGCATTAGCTCAATGAGCTATATGTTGTTAGGAATTACCAAAACCACCCAGGGATAATTGCACTTTCAATCTCCCCCTTTTTGGTAATTGATGACAACATATAGATCAAAGCTTCGACAAAGGATAATAAGATTGAAAACATTGTCACTTTGAGAAGTATGTGATAAGCAAGAGCTCCCCCTAAATTTGTGCATTATTTAAGATTTGCTTGTGAATGCAAATGCACAATCAATTAGGGTCATGGGTTACTCTTCCATGTCACATACATCTTGGTGGAGCGCGCAAAATTATAGAAAATAAAAGCATGCACTCATCACCAAGCAAGTGAATGATCAAACAAGTATTAAGGGTAGCATATGATCAAACAAGTATCTCACAAGGACATAAAGTATCTCACACAAGCACACAATCAAGAAGTTAAACCAAAATAGCAAGAGAGATAAAAAAGCAACACTCTCTCTCGAAGCCTATGATCTATACTTTTTTCTCCCCCTTTGGCAACAAGTTACCAAAAAGTTCAAAAATGCATAGTGCTAAACATGTCTCAGGCTTGATCTTCGTGAGGTGGTGTAGAGAGAACTCCAAGGACGAAGGCTTCAGATGATGTAGCTGGAGCTGGTGGGGTGGCTGCTGGAGGTGGCACTGGAGCTGGAGCTGCTGGTGCTGATGCTATAGCTCTAGTATCTATCACGGGCACTGCAGCAGATCTTTGTCCTCTGGGCACTCTAGCAAAAGTATCTGTGGTAGACTTGCCCTTCTTCTCCTCTGCTTCCTCCTGAAGCTGCTCAACTGCTGTTTGAATCTCAGTTACCTTCAGATCAAGATCATAAAATTTAGTTTCTATGATCCTCTCCAAGCTCTCCTGGTTTTGAGTCAGGGTGGCCAAGCCCTTCTCAATCCTCATGGTGGATTGGATCAGATATGCTAACTGATCTTGCTTGCTTTTCAAGAATACTTGAGATGCCTCTTCAGCAGTTGGCATCTTTGCAGCTTTCTCTGCCCTTGCATTCTCTCTCTTCTCATGTGCTTGAGCTGATGATGGTTCATTCTCAGTCATGACTACAGTGTTGTCTTCAAACTCAGTATATAAGGGTAGATGATCCTCATCCAACAGATATTTGCTTGTTCCCATCTTGGAGTTGATGAGTTCCTGAATTTGTGGGGCATACCCACATGATCTCTTCTGATCCGCTGCTGTTCTTTTGATTGTTTCCACAATCAGACTCATGACTTTGAACTTTTGAGGCACATCAAACAAATGTAGCAAGTTGATAGCATGTCCTCTGATCATCTTGTGATCACTTGAGTTGGGTAGCAAAGTGTGCCTTAGGATCCCATTTATGGTAGGCAGACCAGAGAACAAGAAGTGGACAGATCCAAACTTGTGATTCTCCAAAGCATCATCTGGGATCTCTCTGTACATGTGTGCCATAGTGTTGTGGTCTTTCTTCTTCTAAGCATAAACATCCAAGTCATCTTCATTTTCTTCTGGAGCATTGATCGACTGAGCCCATTCTTCAACAGAAGATTGGTACCTTGTACCTTCAGACATCCAAACAATCTTCCCATCTGGGTAGAAGTGGGCAATGGAGTAAAACTGCATGATGAGCTCATCATTCCACTTGGTGAGCTTCTGAGCAACAAATGTATCAACTCCACATGCCTTGAAGTTATCATATACACCTGGATAGTGATCTTCATTCTCCTTGATGTACTCCCAGTCAACTCATCTCATGTCACACACAATGGGCTTCTTGTCAAGCAAAATTGTCTCATAAAAGTCTTGTTGTTCCTTAGTGTGAGACATGTAGTCAACAGCAGTCCTTCTCCTGACAGCATATGGATAAGACTGTCTCCATAACCTCAGTCCTGCATCCTTCCTGATTTTCATGTTTTCTGCAACAGGATGTGCATCAGTGTGGTCAGGGATCTTGGGCTTGATCTTCCTCAAAACAAGTGAGTCATCTTCCTCTTCTTCAGCAGCCTCAGGCACTGGGGCATTGTTCTTCTCCTCAGCTGGTATACTTCTGGTGTTCCTCTTGGGTTTAGGCTTTTGAGCTGGAGCAACAACCTTGGGAGCAGCTTTGGGCTTAGATGGAGCAGCCCCTGATCTGATTGCATCTCCCATGAGCTTCTGAGCTTTGGGTGTTGGTGCAGCATCCTCCTGTTCTTCTTGTTCTTCAGAATCTCTCATCATGGAGGGCTTCCCAATAACTCTGGCAATGGTCTTCTTGACCCTTTCTTTCCTCTTCTTCCCTTCACCTCCTTCTTTGGGTTCAAGAGTGAACTCCATTGTTTCTTGAGTGGAGGCTCTGGCTTTTGACATTGGAACTCTTCTTGCTGGAGCCTTTGTTTTCAGTCCTGGCTTTGTTGCAGCAGCTGTGCCATAGTCCTTTTCAGCACCTTTTTCCTTGAAGTGGCTTCATCCTCAACAGCCACATAGTCTTCATCCTCTGAATCAGAAGTTTTCTTCTTCCTTGTCCTGGTAGCTGCCTTTTGCAAGTTACTAGGTGTGCTCCTGCTGCCCTCATCATAGCTGCTAGAGGGATCAGAACCCTCACTCATCTGCACCTGCTGTTCATCAGACTTGTTCTGGCTGTCACTTTGGTCAGACATCTTGCAGGCAAACTGTCAGCAGACCCTGTGAATAGATTATAGATGAGGTAGAGAAGATGAGCATCACAAAGTACAGGAGTTTTGCAAAACAGATGACTCAAAAACTTAGTTCTAGTTCTCCACAGAAAGCATTTCGGAGCTACCGATTTGTAAACTCGGCGATACCAAAGCAGCTTTTGGAACCTAAACTAGTGAACTCGGTCAGACCGAGTCACAGTTCGTTGGCACCGAGACTACTAGGGTTTCACAGAGAATCAAACTCGGTCACACCGATTTGCAATTCTCGGTCAGACCGAAAATCACATGTGCAATGGCCTAAGCCAAATCGGTGAGACCGATTTCTACAACTCAGTCGGTCCAAGATGAGTTCGGCAGAAACCAAACCCTAAATTTTCAAAACTAATCTAATCTAAGAGATGTTTTCGTTGGACAAGATGATCTCATATGTGGCAAGAAACATGGAAAAGCAATGTGCTAGGAATCAGAGTTAAAGAATAGCACAAAGATCAAGTTCATACCCTATCTCGGCGGTGAACTTGCTACGGCGGCAACGACGGGGCAGATTGTCGTTGACGGCGGCGGAGACCAGCGGCGGGAGGTCGCTGGCGGCGAGAGGATGATCCGGAGACCCGAGAAGGCAGAGAAGGTTACGCGCGGGCGAAGGGTTTCGGAAAAAATTCCAAAATTTGACCCGTCGGTATATATAACCTGACACTATTGGTGTGACCGAGTGGAACAACTCGGTGGCACCGAGATGCAAAACTGCAAGCAGTTACTGCAACTCGGTACGACCGAAAGGTTCTAATTAGTTGCACCGAGATTGAAAACCTAGATCGACTTAGTGATCTTGGTAGGACCAAAAAGGATGAATCAGTCAGACAGAAATGCACAAAGAGGTTTTGGAAGTTTAAGTCTATGACGAATCGGGGACTCCGAGTGCTCCTCACACAGAGTGGTTCGAATCTGAATTGATCAAACTTTGTGATGTAGCATGAATAGAGTTTGAGACGAGGAAAGCATATACAGCTAGAGGGAGTTCTTAGGCATTCTTGTCCATCCATTTGGAAAAAGAGAAAAAACCAAACAAGCAACAAATGGATGTCCTCGAATGAGTAAAAATATGCATTCAACATGCTCACACAATAAAATGACAAATGAAATATGTGACAAAGCATGCACAAACACTCTAGCATCTATCAAACAATTGGCGATGACTAGGTCATCTATATATGAGTATATTGATTTAGGACTCAAATGAGAACATTTGATCATAGGTCATCCTCATCATTTAAGCACGAGTGGGGTTGCCCCTTTTACATAAAGCATTGTTGTGTTCACATCATTAGAGTTGTTCTAGCTCAATTGATTAGAGTAAAGCTCCCCCTAGATGTGATATCCCCCATAGGAGGGATGAACTAACCTTGGGTTTTGTCGATGATGACTTCATGTAGGTGTTGAAGATGTAGATGCTCAATGTTGATGTAGATCATTCGGAGCAATCCTTTGGAGTGAGTTGCACTTTCAATACCTACACGGGTTAGTCCCACAAGGAACAAACAAGGATATCCATAGACATAGAGTTATGTGTACACAAGATGATGTCCATGAAAGCATTAGGTTACCTTGTCCCTTGTCTTACCAACAAGAGAGTTTGTGACTCCTTGAACTAGTGCAAGATATGAAAGTTGTTTGCACTTGTCCTTGCCAAAATGATGAGAGTGAAGTACGTTGGCGGAGTCACCCTCAAGAACTCTCTAGTTCTTCTTCTTTGGGATCCACACCATCTTGATGGGAATCCTTGGAGTAGTAGTCGTACTTGATGAAGTAGAACTTGATGTAGTCTTGGGAATCCACTTGACCAAGGCCTTGGGTGCTTCTTCAAATGCATCAATCTCCTCTTGAAGCTTGTCCTTGCCTTTTTGCTTGTGGTCTTGTGATGGAAGATCATCTTGAGCTTGTGTTCCTTGGAAAGAAGTAGGATCGTGCTTCTCTTGTTGAGGAAAAAACTTCGTCTTGGGGTATTGATCTTCTTCCCACTCAAGTCCATTGGCATTGAACTTTCGTTCAAAACCAACACCTTGATTCTTCTGGTGCCTTCCTTCCTTGCGTACAATTTCCTCAAATTGCTTACTTCCGGTAAGGCTCTTGTAAACACCTTTCTCTATAATTCCCTTCAATAAGCTATTTTCTTGCTCAAGTGTAACTTGGCTAAGAGAATCATTAGTGGAATCAAGAGAACTACTAGAAGTAACATCATTGGATTTAGCATGATTGTTGTTACTACTAGATGAAGAGTCTTTCTTGTTCTTGTTGCTAGATTTAACTTGTGGCATGTAAGTAGACAAGAGTAAACGCTTGGCAATGTAAGAAGAACTTTTCTTGCGAAGATCATCATTGATTGACTTTAAAAACTCATGTTCTTGCTCAAGGTTGAGCTTTTCAAAGCGTAGCTTATCATGAGTCTTTAAAAGTTCTCGATGATCTTCCAAGGTAGTTTCATGAGCTAACTTAAGAGTGTTTAGTTCTTTAGTTAGACGCTCAATCTCCTTCTTATCATCATCATTCGTTTTATCTTGATTATCATGATTAATAGCAAGCTTATCATAGTTTTCATAACTATAGTTGTCAACAAGTAAATCATCATCTCCTAGCAAATCATCTTCATCACTATTGAAATCAACATACTCGGGGTGTGTTACCTTTGGACCTTTGGCCATGAAGCATCTCCCAATTCCTTCATTTGGTGAGTCAAATATGTCGTAGGAGTTGGTTGTCACAAGTGCTAGACCGGCAACACCTTCATCTTGAGTATATTCGGAGTTGGAGTGATAACTTCTTTCGGAGTGATTGTCAAAGTCGAAGCCGGATACCCACTCACCAACATGAGCTTGATGTCTTCTTTTTGTGTAGCTCGTTGATGACTTGTCCTTCCTTTCCGAATCCTTGCTTCTCTGAGAGGGTCTTCGTTCATAATGATCATCTCTACTCCTTCTTTCTCTTGATGGTGATTCTTCTCTTCTACTCCTTCTTTTGGGAGAATCTTCTCTTATTTTGTAGGGAGCCGTACACTCATTGGAGTAGTGTCCGGGTCTTCCAGATTTGTAGCAATTACGCTCACGACTAGAAGATCTTTTGTCATTGTAGGACCTTGACTTGGAATTTCTTTCCTTGCTTCTACTCCTGTAGAACTTGTTGAAGTTCTTCACCATTAGACTCAATTCTTCATTGAAGGTTTGCTTCTCACTTGATGATGTGGGAGCATTACATGAGGCTTTGTAAGCACCACTTGACTTGTTGTGAATCTCTTCCTTATCCTTGAGTGGCATCTCATGAGCAACAATTCTTCCAATAACTTCCATTGGCTTGAGATCTTTGTAATTGGGCATCATTTGGATCAATGTGCACACGGTATCATATTTTCCATCCAAGGCTCTTAGGATCTTCTTGATGATGAATCTATTGGTCATCTCTTCACTTCCTAAGCCGGCAATCTCATTTGTGATGAGAGCAAGCCTAGAGTACATTTCAGCGACGCCTTCACCATCCTTCATTTTGAACTTGTCAAGTTGACTTCGGAGCACATCCAATTTGGATTCCTGGACGGAGTCGGTACCCTCGTGCATATCAATCAAAGTGTCCCAAATTTCCTTTGCATTCTCAAGATGGCAGATTTTGTTGAATTCTTCAGGGCATAATCCGTTGAAGAGAATATCACAAGCTTGAGCATTGTATTGTAGCATCTTCAACTCTTCCGCGGTAGCTTCACGGTTTGGTTCTCTCCCATCAAAGAATTCACCTTGCAAGCCAATACACACAATAGCCCAAACGGTGGGGTTATGTCCAAGAATATGCATTTTCATTTTATGCTTCCAACTAGCAAAATTAGTACCATCAAAGTAAGGACCTCCACGGTGGTAATTTCCCTCGCTAGACGCCACACTCTCCTAGGTTGTGAAACCAAGGCTATGACCACCAAAAGCTATGGAAATCAAAGCAAATGGACACCAAAGCTCTGATACCACTTGTAGGATCGGAAGTATGTCTAGAGGGGGGTGATTAGACTACTTGACCAAATAAAAATCTAGCCTTTCCCCAATTTTAGTTCTTGGCAGATTTTAGCAACTTTGCACAAGTCAAGCAATCATCTACACATGCAATTCTAAGAGTATAGCAGCGGAATGTAAAACAATTGCATATGAAGGTAAAGGGAGGAGTCTGAGGAAGTAAACGCAATGTTGACACGGAGATTTTTTATCCGTGGTTCCGATAGGTGGTGCTATCGTACATCCACGTTGATGGAGACTTCAACCCACGAACGGTAACGGTTGCGCGAGTCCACAGAGGGCTCCACCCACGAAGGGTTCACGAAGAAGCAACGTTGTCTATCCCACCATGGCCGTCGCCCATGAAGGACTTGCCTCACTCGGGTAGATCTTCACGAAGTAGGCGATCTCCTTGCCCTTACAAACTCCTTGGTTCAACTCCACAATCTTGACAGAGGCTCCCAAATGACACCTAGCAAATCTAGGAGACACCACTCTCCAAAAGGTAATAGATGGTGTGTTGATGATGAACTCCTTGCTCTTCTGCTTCAAGTGATAGTCTTCCCAACACTCAGCTCTCTCTCATAGGATTGGATTTGGTGGAAAGAGGGTTTGAGTGGAAAGCAACTTGGGGAAGGCTAGAGATCAAGATTTATGTGGTTGGAATGGAATATCTTGACCTCAACACAAGTGTAGGTGGTTCTCTCTCAGAAAATGTATGTTGGAAGTGTAGGCATGTTCTGATGGCTCTCCCCATGAATGAAGAGTGGTTGGAGGGGTATATATAGCCTCCACACAAAATCTAACCGTTACACACAATTTACCAAACTCGGTGTGACCGAATCATGAAACTCAGTCAGACCGATTTAGTTCAAAATGTGAACGTTAGGATTTTTGGTGGGACCGACATGTCAACTCAGTGGGACCGACTTTGTTAGGGTTAGGGCATAACGTAATCTCGGTTAGACCGATTACACAAACTCGGTGAGGCCGATTTTGGTAATAAGCTAACCAGAGAGTTGTTCAGGCAAACTCGGTGGGACCGATTCACTCATCTCGGTTGGACCGAAATGTTATGAAGGGGAAACAGAGAGTTTGCATTGCAATCTCGGTGGGACCGATCGCTCATCTCGGTTGGACCGAAACGTTACGAAGGGAAACAGAGAGATTACAATCCCATCTCGGTGAGACTGAGATCCCTATCGGTGAGACTGAAAAGACTAGAGTTTATGGCAGTGGCTATGTCAAGTGAACTCGGTGGCGCCGGATAGAAAGTTTCGGTGGGGCCGAGTTTGACTTTGGGTTTGGGACGTATTTGGATGTGAGAAAGTAGTCGAGGGCTTTGGAGCATATCACTAAGCATTTTGAGCAAGAACCTCATTAAGCAACACCTCACCCCCCCACCCTTTTAATAGTATTGGCTTTTCCTATGGACTCAATGTGATCTTGGATCACTAAAAGTAAAATGTAGAGTCTTGTGCTTTGAGCTTGAGCCAATCTTCTTGTTCTTAGCATTTTGAGGGGTCCACTTTCTAATCCATGCCATGCCAATCATTGAGCTTTCCTGAAATATTTACCTTGAAATAGCATTAGCTCAATGAGTTATATGTTGTTAGGAATTACCAAAACCACCCAGGGATAGTTGCACTTTCAATATCCCCCTTTTTGGTAATTGATGGCAACATATAGATCAAAGCTTCGACAAAGGGTAATAAGATTGAAAACATCGTCGCTTTGAGAAGTATGTGATAAGCAAGAGCTCCCCCTAAATTTGTGCATTATTTAAGATTTGCTTGTGAATGCAAATGCACAATCGATTAGGATCATGGGTTACTCTTCCATGTCACATACATCTTGGTGGAGCGCGCAAAATGATAAAAAATAAAAGCATGCACTCATCACCAAGCAAGTGAATGATCAAACAAGTATTAAGGGTAGCATATGATCAAACACATGATCAAACAAGTATCTCACAAGGACATAAAGTATCTCACACAAGCACACAATCAAGAAGTTCAACCAAAATAGCAAGAGATATAAAAAATCAACACTCTCTCTCGAAGCAAGTGAGATCTGATAAAGATAATAAGATAAATAGTTTTGGTATTTTATTGTATAGATTGAAAAGTAAAGATTGCCATAAGTTTCACTAGTGGCTTCTCTCAAGAGAGCATATTTTACGGTGGGTGAACAAATTACTGTCGAGCAATTGATAGAAAAGCGCATAGTTATGAGAATATCTAGGCATGATCATGTATATAGGCATCACACCCGTGACAAGTAGACCGAAACGATTCTGCATCTACTACTATTACTCCACACATCGACCGCTATCCAGCATGCATCTAGAGTATTAAGTTCATAAGAACAGAGTAACGCATTAAGCAAGATGACATGATGTAGAGGGATAAACTCAAGCAATATGATATAAACCCCATCTTTTTATCCTTGATGGCAACAACACAATATGTGCCTTGCTGCCCCTGCTGTCACTGGGAAAGGACACTGCAAGATTGAACCCAAAGCTAAGCACTTCTCCCATTGCAAGAAAGATCAATCTAGTAGGCCAAACCAAACTGATAATTCGAAAAGACTTGCAAAGATATCAAATCATGCATATAAGAATTCAGAGAAGAACCAAATATTGTTCATAGATAATCTTGATCATAAACCCACAATTCATCGGATCTCGACAAACACACCGCAAAAAGTATTACATCGAATAGATCTCCAAGTAGATCGAGGAGAACTTTGTATTGAGATCCAAAGAGAGAGAAGAAGCCATCTAGCTAATAACTATGGACCCGAAGGTCTATGGTAAACTACTCACACATCATCGGAGAGGCTATGGTGTTGATGTAGAAGCCCTCCGTGATCGATTCCCCCTCCGGCGGATCTCCGGAAAAGGCCCCAAGATGGGATCTCACGGGTACAAAAGGTTGCGGCGGTGGAAATAGGGTTTCGTGGTGCTCCTGGATGTTTTCGGGGTATATGAGTATATATAGGCGAAAGAAGTAGGTTGGTGGAGCTGCAAGGGGCCCACGAGGGTGGGGGGCACGCCTACCCCCCTGGGCGCGCCCTGCTGCCTCGTGGCTTCCTTGACATCCACTCCAAGTCTCATGGATTGTATTTGATCCAAAAACGATCCTCGCGAAGGTTTCATTCCGTTTGGATTCCGTTTGATATTCCTTTTCTGTGAAACACTGAAATAGACAAAAAATAGCAATTTGCACTGGGCCTCCGGTTAGTAGGTTAGTCCCAAAAATAATATAAAAGTGCATAATAAAGCCCATTAAACATCCAAAAGAGATAATATAATAGCGTGGAACAATCAAAAAAATTAGATACGTTGGAGACATATCAGACGTCCAAACATCACTATGAAGTAATTGAAATGGAAAAGTGGAAACATTTGTAGACGCACTAAAGGGAAGACGAACGTGTTTGCCCAAACGACAAGCCTCACAAGTTTGCTCATCGAGCTTATTACATGAGAAAGAAAAACTCCTAAGAATCTGATACAAAATGGTGGGGTTGGGGTGGCCCAAGCGAGCATGCCAAAGGTCGACGCCGGCGGCGAGGGCGACAGGTGTGGAGGTGGAAGCGCCGGCGTGCACGGGATAAAGCTCATCGGGGCTGTCACATTGGTGAAGTACCATCCGGGTACGGGCGTCTTTCACAGAAAAACCAACACCGCCAAATTCAACAGTAAGTGGGTTCTCACGAGTAAGACGACGAACGGAAACTAAGCTAGTGACTAAGTCAGATGAAACAAGAACATTAGACATAGTGATAGGTGTGGAACTAGAAGGGAAACTAGTGCTACCGATATGAGTGATAGGTAAAGAAGAGTCGTTGCCAACGGTGATACGAGTGGGTGTGTTAACGGGACTGAAGGAGGTTAGGTTACCGGGATGAGCTGTCATGTGCACAATAGCACCTGAGTCCATGTACCAGTCGCCTCCGCCGTCATAGTTACTCGGTGATGGCACAGAGTGCAGGGCGGCGAGGAGGAAGAGATCCCATGGCACAGGGACCGGCCGCGGCAGGGGGCCCCCGTAGGATGGCACCTGGGCGGGAGGGCCATAACCACCGAGAGGCGGTGGCACAAGGGAGGCGCCATAGCCGACGCCAGCTGGCTGGTAGGGGCGCCGAGGAACGCCTGGTGGCCCGTAGGGCGAGGGCCGAGAAGACCCGGCGCAGGAGCCCATGGGACGGGCATACGATAGGCATGCACGACGCCCGTCCACAGGTTTTGCCTGGCTGCCCATGACGGAGGGGGCTGCTGGTAGCGGGGTGCCCTCCCCTCCTCCCCGTTGCCTTGGGCCTGCAGCTGCTGCTGCTAACGATGGCTGCCCCGCCGGTTGCGCCGGCCCCCACCACCTCGCGGCTGCTGGGGAGGCACGGGTGGCGCGGGCGGCAAGGGGAAGTACTCGGCGGGCGCAGGAGGGCGCGGCTGAGGTGGAGCGGCGGGTGGAGCAGGGCCGCCGCGGGTGGTGCCGGTGGCGAGGACTATATGATGAACCCGCTGCTTCAGCTTTGTCATCCGGCGCTCCTCAAGCTTGAGGTATGTGACGACGCGGTGAAAAGTGGGTTCGGCAGCAAAGTGAGGTTAGACGCCGCGTTGCCGAAATCCTCGTTGAGGCCGGCGATGAGGGTGCTCAGCATGAAATCATCGGAGACTTTGGCCCCGATGTCACGAAGCACATCGGCGAGCATCTTAAGCCGCATGCAGTACTCATCGGTGATGGAGTTGTCCTGGTGAGAGCCGAAGAACTCCTGCTGCAAGAAAACAAGGCGCTGAAGTTTGTTGTCGGTGAAGAGCGTGTTGATCTTGGTCCACATGGCGCAAGTATCATCGTTCTTAGCGACAACCGTGTGGTAGATGTCCTTTGAGACGGTTTGATAAAACCATCGGATGAGCGTGGCCTCGATGACGGACCACTCCGGGTCGCCCTTCATGTAGTTGCCGTCCAAGGAGCCATCGATGTGCTCGGTGAGATAGTACTCGCGGAAGATAAGGTTGAAGTAGGTCTTCCATGCATAGTACGAGGTGCTGGAGCTGTCGAGGCGAACGGGGACCCGGGCCTCGATGTTGAGATCACGGATGGCGGCGGCGGAGGGCTCGGGGCCGGCGAAGGGGTTCGAGGAGTGGGTGGAGGCGGAACTCGGGGAAGCCATGGCATGGCGGGGTAGGGTAGCGGGTAGGGTTAGGGTTTCAATGGCGGGGTAGGAGCAGCGGCGGTGAGGGAAGTGCGGCGGCTGCAGTGAGAGGAGAGGGCAGCGGCGGCGGGGAGAAGAGGCTGCGTGAAGGGGCGGCGGCGGCGGCGCAACAGGAGGTGGGTCGGCTCGGCGGCACGGGGCGGCGGCGGAGGGAGACGCGGCGGCGGCGGCGGTGGTAGGCGGCAGCAGCGTGCGCGAGGAGGCGCGTCGGCGGCGGCGGCCCTAGGTCAGACCTTCAGGATGATACCATGTAGAGAGATGTTTTGCCAATACAATTATCGTTGTATTGATTGGGTGCAGGTACACGTATATATAGAGTACAAGTAGGCCTCAACCTCAACTATACACAACTACGAGGTGGGACAGGATATACCTAAATATATGCAACACATATATATTCAACATATCTTAGTTGGAGGCATCAATGTATCCCTCAAGCGAAGCCTCCCGTCGGTGTTTGGTAGCAGCAAGCATGCGACAAGCCGGATGGACACATAAAACTCCCTTCTTAGAGCATCTCTAGCAGACCCCATATAATACCCCGACCCGCAAAATAACTGCCAAAATACGAGTCCACGCGAAAAAAGTTGCTCGATCAGACCCCGCAAACGCGTCGAACCCGTAAATATTTTTGCGGGGCGCGGCAAAATTCTCACCCCAACCCATGACGGTGCCCTGTATATAGCGGGAGCGGTTGGGAGGGACATTTAGGCCCGCACTTTTCCCCACCCACCGCCGCCGGGCCGCCGCCTACGATTCCGGCCATACCAGCCGTCGGGATCACGTCGGCGGGCTGCCACACGCCCGAGATTGTCCTCCACCTACCTCAGCCGGCCGGAAAGTTGCAGATCGGCGGTTGTTTGTCACGGCCGCCGGATTTGGCGTTTCCGGCCACCGGCGGCTACGCTAATCCATGGATTGGTCGGGGAGCACCCAGCACAGCCCCGACAAAGCCCCATCGCCGCATGCAGGCACTGGTTCGTCCTCTAGCCACCGTCGTCGGTTTGCCGGCAAGGACTCGGTCGGCCGGCACCCGAGCTCGGCGCTCGCGCAGCGGCTCGCCGGCTCGCCGAAGCCTCTCATACATTGCGACGACTGCACTCTAACGTCTAGCACGCCGCAACACCCCGGATGGGTATTCTTCAAATGTGAAAACGATGGAGTATGTTCTTGTTTTCATTCAGCTTTGTCAACCTATTCGGTTCGGTTTCGGTAGCCTATTGAGATGGTCATGTGTGTAGGAAGGTGGGTGCTCATTTTGGTATTGGGAAGAAGAATACATCGATGTATTGATAGGAAGAAACTTAATAGATGTTCGTGCACTCGTTGGAAGAATGGAAGCTAATGATGCGGCTGCATGTGCAATTAGAGAAGAAACTAGAGGGGAAGCAACGTCTACTTCTTTAGAATCAAAGAAGAAGCATGAAGAATGCAAGATCTAGATTCCGCAGATCAACAATGAAGGCATGGAGAAGATGTTGGTCCAACTAGTGGGAGCAGTTATGTAAGTTTGGATATCTTCTAAAATGCCTAATTGTGGTTCTTGTTTTCTTTGGTCTTACTATTCTAGCAAAGATTTGATGAATTATTATGTATCCAATGTCCTTAAAGAAAATAAAGAAGCAAAGAAATGTATTTTCATGCCCGAAATTGAAATGCAAATTACTGATTTACGGGCCGGCGCGGGCGGCGGCCGAGCAGACCTCGCAAAGCAGACCCCTAAAAAAGATATGTAGAATATTTTTTACGGGTCCGTTTTATAGGGTCTGCTCAGCATATCTTTTTTGCGGGGTCTGCTCGGTCGCCGCCCGCACCGGCCCGCAAAGCCGTTTTTTCACGAAATGTGAACGTATTTTATGGGTTGGCGTTATACGGGGTCCGCTAGAGATGTTTTTATCGTAATTCCAAGACAAAAGTCACTCATCTGGTACATTATGGGATTAAAAGGATTAACTTAGCATCAATACCAATAAAACTTTGTTGCACCTTTTCTCAATCCCAGTTTGCTGATTTTTTGCAAACGAGTTCACTTACAAACAACGGAGGATTATCAGAGACAAGTAGGCGGCACATGTTATAATCCCCGGGAAGCCTTTCAGTAGTCTGTCCATTATCTATTGTGCGGATGAGTCGATGAGCTAGAGTATCCCTCCCTTGAAGAATAGATGCGTTCTTTCTTTTTATGATAATACAGGTCGCATTTAAATTATAAAGATCATTGTACAAGCCACATAGACATCAACTTGATAAAACTGAAAAGACAACAAAACGCTAGTCTTTACAATTACAATCAAGACAGATGGATCCCTTGAGTTTGACACCGACGTATGTCACCTATCTCCGGCACCACCACAACAACCATCAAAAAAAAGAAAAATGACGAATCACCTCCTCACCCGAGTTTGACGCGGTTCCATCGCTGATATGCAGCTTTGCGGACCTCTAAGGTGGCTCATCAAAGGTGAAGCCATTGCCGTTGAACATATCAGACCAAAGCAACACCCCAGACATGCCATCGATCTAGATCTGGCATCCCGCACAACAAAGACGTTGGAGGAGGAAATCATGTTTGCTAGCCACGAACCACGAACCCAATAAACGATCCACCATCTTTCAGATGCCGCTGGTACATACCACAATCCGCATCCGCTTTCAGACTACCTCCCAAGGAAGAGAACACAAATCCACCAAGATGATGTTGTCATCCACGTCATTCTTACTTGAATGGACTGATTTCTAAATTCATTCTCAATGCCTTGTCGGAAAAGGGTCTAAAACTTCTTTATTCAGCGCTGCCATTACCGCCGGAGGCCAAGGCGATAAACAACCCAAAATCCTAAACTACTAGAGACTAAAATCTAAAGCTACTTCATCGGCGGTGCGGAGCCGCCGAGGGACGGCGGTGGAAGAAAACGCCCCTGGACGAGATCACCTTTTTCTTTCTTCGTGGGGAAGAAAGAAAAGCGATGCACGAAGAAAGAAGAGCGGTATCTGGTGGAGATGCAAGTGAGACGGCGAGTTGCCCAATTCAGCCTGCAATAAATCCGTTTCAGGCGTACACGCCAGAGCAGTGAAGCCCTCCCTCGTGGGGGGTACAGGTAGAGAGAGGCCCATGTGGGTCCAACAAAAGAGTCGATCGCAAGTGCCACGCAATCCGGGGTCGCAGATCGTTTTGTGTCTGCTCCTCCGCCACTCGTCTCCACCAGGGCACTCGGCCGGCTCCTCTGATCGCCGGCCGCCTCTGATCGCCGCCGTCGCCGCCTTGCCTCCCGCCGGCCGCCCGCTCGACCGCACCGCCGGATCATCCGCCAAGGTACGAATGCGCGCCGCCATTTGCGTAATGCGGCAATGCCAGTGCCCTAGTTACTCGCACACGGGGAAAAGGTTAGAGATCTTACATTCTGACGACCTGCAATGCCATTGCCAAACATTGGCACTTGATACATCCCATTTCATCCGTGATCGCCCGTCGCCGTCTCTTTGTTGGCCCCTCCCGTATCCGAATCCTGCCTCCGCCCGGTCCCAATTTGAGCTTTTCAATTGGGCATTGCCTGAAATGTTTTTCCCAAGTCTCCTCCGGCCGCCATTGCAGACCTGATGGATGCATTTGGTGCCAGGTACAGGCGCAACCGACCTGGCCTCCCGGACCCTCTCTGGCTCTGGCTGCTGCTCCATCGTGCATGCGTCGCAGACGGAGAAGGAAGAAGGACGAGACGGCCACCACCAAGCCATGAAGAACGCATGGTGATGTCTCATTTGGATTTTATTCATTGCTTTCTCTTCGGGTATTCATGCCATCTGCATCTGCATGCATCTCACTCACCATCGGTTTGCTCTTGAGTTCTTTCTTAATCCTACAAGATTTTTCATCCATGGCATGCTGCTGTGATCTTTCAGGCAGGCAAACTCCGGCATGAGCACAATCAGCAGGGATCCGGTGCTGTCCAAGACCACCGAGAGGGGGGAGAATGACAGGCTCGAGTACGCGGTGTCGTCCATGCAAGGTTACCGCGCGAACATGGAAGATGCCGTGAGTGACCATCCTAATAGTACATGGTTTAACTTTGGTGAAATGCCAAGGCCTAACTTTCTGATCTTCTCTTTCCCCAGCATGCAGCTGTTGGAGATCTTGATGCTTCCACCGCCACATCGTTCTTTGGTGTTTATGATGGCCATGGAGGTTGGTGTTCACTACTCAGCTCCATCCTCTTGCGAAAAGCAGAATTCAGATATATGCATGATACAAATTTAGCTCCTGGAATTCACATAAATCCTTTCCTTTTTGTAATAAGTGCCATTTACTACCATCTGAAATTTGTTTCTTGATACAGGACCTGCTGTATCGATGTTCTGTGCGAAACACTTCCATCTTGAGGTCCACAAGCATCCACACTTCAATGACAGCCTGCGTATTGCCGTGGAGAGCGCGTTCTTCAGGTTATTTAATAGCTAAACAATTCATGCATCCTATGTGTTCTCTGAGATTACGCAGTTTCTCCCGGAGTTCTCTGCCGATACTATGATATTGTTTTGTTCATTGTGGTACCTTTCACACATGCGTACGTGTGTCACATTTGTAATCGCTGTTGCTACTCGACTGTTGCAGAATGGATCAGATGATGATGACAGAGGAGGGACGGAGGGAATTATCTGAGTATAGCCCTGCTTATAATGCCAATACGAATTCGACTGTCAAGGATATGTTGCTCGGTTGTGCTTGTGTAAATATGAAGGTGGTATCTCATTTCATTTTTTTACACATCCCCTCCAGTTTTTTGTATGTAGAAATCTGATGTTATGAAAACACCTATTGTTTACTTCAGCTTGAGTTATTTGTCTGCAGAGACGCCCCGGGGCAGCAGATGTAGGAAGTACCGCTTGTGTGGCTGTCATCAGAGGAAACCAGATCATTGTTGGGAATGCTGGTGATTGCCGCTGCGTGCTCTCAAGGAATGGTCAGGTACTTCTCTTGTCGGTGTCTGGCTGGTACCCGATCCGTGCAGTATTTTCTTATAACTGTGACCTCTAATGGTGCCTGGTTTTATTTTTGTTGTGTTCCAAGGCAACTGTTTTAACCACCGATCACAAACCAAATGTGCCGGCTGAAAGACGGAGAATAGAGAATGCAGGACGGTCTGTTGTACTTACTGGAGGAGCCGGTCGCATCGATGGTGGAATTGCGGTCTCCAGATCGATCGGTAAAGTTATATCTTGTATGTTCGTTTTTTGAGAGGCTACACAGTTTATCACATTGTAATTGGCATTTTGCTTGCATTTCAGGTGATATGAGGTACAAAAGCAATAGTCGGCTGACCCCTGCACTACAAGCACTGACTTGTTCTCCTGAGATTCGCGTAGTGAGTTACTGAATTGTCATAAAATCTGTATGTTCGTCCTGCTGGATACGGTCTAATGGAAAATGACCGTTTTGCTGTTAGGAAAACATAACTGATGAAACTGAGTTCCTTGTTATGGCATGTGATGGAGTCTGGTAAGTCCCCAACTAAATATTACTGTACAAGCTTTGATCGATTATTGTTTGTTGTGATGACTGTGATTAGTTTCATACATAGTACACGCACTTGAAATGACAGTTAGTTTCGACAATCGCGTTTTTCTCGAGATATACATAGTTAGTAGTCTTTACCTAGGAAGGATTTTGTAGATTTGGGTTCAGTTAAATTTGCTTTGCTTTGGGCTAAGCTGCATCATCACCGTGTACATATCGTTCTTGTATGATTTGCTGAAGGTACAGAGTACCGGAATCTCTGCTGATCCCTTGTTGTGCTAGTACTTCATAAATTTTCCAGAAAAATATTAACCTCATTGCATGAATATGAACTTGACCTGGTCAGTTGGTTCGAAAAAGATATTGAAATATTCTTGACTTATCTTTATAACAAAGAACCTACTTTGAAGAACCTGGATCTTAGAATTTTTGGCCTGCATATTGTTGGCACTGAAGGAAACATGGTAAAGTGTAGATAGGGATTTGTGCTTTGCCTTCCTGGACATACTCACTGACATAACTTATCTATCTCCCAGCTCTTTGCTCTGCCTAAATTCACACACCTCTCGTTTTTGTAGGGACGTCGTGCTAAACCAGGGCCTGGTTGAAATTATACGAAACAACATGAAATCTGTGAGCATTTCTTCTTGTTTCACCAGCATTTCTGCCTTTTTAGCTAATCAAATACCCCTTTAGCTTGACATATATATTGCTGTGACTAACACACACATGCACACACACAGGGGATGGACCTTGGGAAGAACTGCGAGGCCATCCTCGACATGTGCGTAGAGCCACCGCAACCGTCGGTCGACAACATGACCATCCTGCTGGTCCGGTTCAAGCACAAGACGCCAGCGGCACCCGACCCGTCCAGAGCCGACGACGGGCCGCACGGCAAGCGCAAGAGCAAGGCCTCCATGGAACTGGGGGTGATGGACAACCTCGACAAGGCTGCGCCGCCTACTGCAAGCGCGAAAGCAAAGCCCCGCAGAAGCTTCTGAACCCGATGAGACGCGCAGTCACTGAGTTAGTCGTCTCCTTTGACTTGATTTCGCTAGGATGATTCCCCACATGAGTTAGAAGTTTGGACGGAGGCTTGGCTTGTGAAGAGACGCTTTGATGCACGAGTAATTTTGTTTACATTTTTTCTTCTCTTTTTGACTTGAGGATCACGCCATAATTGTTTTGAACTGTCAAGTGCACTCAGAACTTGGATATGCATATGCGGAAAAGTTATTTGAGTAGCTGATTAGCTGGGCCTGGGAGTGTATTAATTAATTCCTTGCTGATACTCCTTAATGCTTCATTCCAAGGAGAAGATACTGGAAAAGAAGTCGCAACCAAAAGGTTGTTGCAGTGGATGCAGTTAGCAGCTGATGTCGCAGAAAAATGATGAGGTGGTCACAGAAGACAGTTCCCTCTGTCACCAGCATCACATTTCTGCAATTGCACAAGGAAGGATTACTTAGCAGCGAGTTGATTGGGGGCAGAGGGGTTTTTACTCTGCATCAACATGAGAATTGATAAGTGAAGAACTCACTTACAAACAAACTGCTGCTTCAACATACAAGAAAGTTGCAACTATGAAGCATAGGATTCCTGACTTGTTCATACAAGAGCAGGAAGATCAAGAAAATGTTGCAGAACCAACGCAAGATACGTACAGATTCAGATTCTCAATTCTACTAGTTTCTCTGAACTACGGGTTTGGTGATGACTGCAACTACAGAAACCCATGTACTGCAAATCAAAAGCTCTCCGAAGGATAAACGCAGCAGCGATCATGGATTGTTCTCATGACCGATGGAACGCGGCGCTAGCGAGACACGAGCGCGCATCCGTGCCCGCGCGGTCGGCATCAGCTAGGTCGAGCGCGCTTCCGCGGCGGGCCCTCGATGGAGCAGCCGACGCGCTTCCGGTCCTCTTCGCCGTACCAGCCGTCGTCCTCTTCGTCCATGTCGGGGCCGCTGGAGTCCTCCTCGTCGGAGCTGCAAGGCGGCGTCGGAGGGGCCACGGCCACCGCCTTCGTGAAGATCTTGCGGACCACGCAGTCCATGTCCGCCTTGGGGCCGGGCTGCGCGGCGCGGAAGGCGGCCGCGCCCTTGTTGAGCCGGTACTCCTTCATCAGCCACGGCGTCGGCGCCCACGCCGCCCGGCCGTCGCAGCCCTGCCGCGGCACGTGGAACGCGAACCTGCGCCGGAACGCGACCGCCTCCGCGGCCGCGCCGGCGCCGTGCACGTACCCCTTCTCGCGGCCGTACCGCGCCCAGCACCCGCCCGGCGCCGGCCGCGCGTCGCCGGCGGCCTGGGCGCCGTAGAAGTAGCCCCACGCCTCCCCGTGTCGCCGCCTGCTGCTGGGGTGAAAGGGGAGCGCCGCGGGGCTCGCGGAGAAGACGTCCACGCCCTCTGCGACGTGCCCCGGGGTGGCGTCGCCCCGGAGCGCCTTGGGTGCGAGGTACTGCGTGATGATCTGGTGGCCGCTGGGCTCGAACGCGTGGCCCGGCGGCAGATTCCGCGCGGCCGTTGCCATTGCCGCCAAGAACCGAGCTTCTGGCCGAGATGAATCCAGGGGGGAGTTTGTTATGGAAGTTCTGGTGGTTTGGACTTTCGAGGGGAGAGGGGTCTAGGATCGAGGTATTGGGGTAGGGCATGGGCTATCATCAATTTTCTGTCCTTAACGGGATTTTCCATTGAAGCAAAAAAAGCATTTCCCTCTCAAAAAAGTTAACATGTAGACTAAGATCAGGAAATGTAAATCATATTCTTTCGAAAAAGAAAATACAATTCACATACATGCATAAATGTTGTTCTTGCTGGTCACAATGGGCAAGAACATAAGCTAGTAACTTACACAATTCCCTAGACTATGTTACTACTTCCATAGTGGGTAGGAACATTTATGTAGTGTCATGCAACGATGTATTTATTAGGTTATAGACTCATTGTTCTTGGAGTGTGTGATGTTCCGATAACTTAGCTAGTTACCACAAGCACCTCTCTCTTCATTAAATACGTACCACATAAGCAAAGTTGTATGGGAGTGTGTGATGTTACTCCTAAGTTCCTCCCCACTGTGACCAGCCTGAACAAGTACACGACAGTCCGTGTTGAGCATATTTAGCATTAGCACATTTACAAAAGCAGCAGATATTAGTTTATTTTCGGCAGCGCGAATGATCACGGCCGCGTCCGCATCCACATGCATCACTGATAAATGGAGTCTAGGCAACTGACTCATTTGCGTCGCATGCATGCAGGGGCGACGCTAAGGGTATTCTTGGGTCTTCACGTGAATACCCATGATTTTTACAAAACAGTGTTGATTTTGGTAAAACAGATACAATTTTCAAAAAACAACAATGATTTTGGCAAAATGAATACTCGTGAATACCCGATTGCAAATTCCTGGAGCCGTCACTGGCCGCATGGTATCATTTCGACCACATTGCCACTGCCTAATCCCCCCCCCCCTCATCTTATCTCTGATGACTACGGAGTCGGATCCAATGATTGCCTCCTGCACTTATTTATGGTGCTTCAACGAGGAGTCGAGGACCAAACCACTCGCCCATTGACTGCCCACTTGTTGCAATATTTCTTGTCGTTGGCATGACCATACTCACGCTTCCTCAACTGGGGAAAGACCTTCTCGACGATGCTCGCCTACGACCTCATCATGCACGAGAATGATGAAACCTCCCATGCACAACTCATCTTGAAAACAAGGGTTTCAAAAAGGTCAAGATCTTCGCCTGCATTCTATTTCATGACCGCCTTAATTCCAAGGCGAATCTTGCTCACAAGAGCATGACCAACTACTCAAGATGTCTAGGATGCCACCATGACCTAGAAGACTCCAATCACATCCATCAAGTGTCCCTTCTTCGGGAGAGTCTACCAGCACATCAGTGTCTGCCCACCAACGTTGTGGCAGATCTTTGGGATCGTCAGCCGACACCAAGGTTAGACCAATCCTATTGGTCATTCATCATACTTTTGATCCTATTAGAAGTTGGGACTCAAGGAATTCCAAGACTTTTTAGGAGCAAGATGTCCATAGGGCTACAACTCTCAAGTCAATCGTCAATGACCTAGATCTCTCGACCCATTGGTTTACAAAATAGTGTGCTCAGATTATCACTTACTCATGGCAGATATACCTCCATTCATGTGCAGGTGCCTATACAATCATTCTCTGTAATCGGTCTCCTACTTGGTTACTTTTCGAGTAACATATTCACGCCATGCCCCCTGCTCCCCTTCCCTCTCACCCCCCCCCCCCCCAAATTCCTCGAAAACTAAGAGATTGTGTGAAACTCTGTCGATTCAATCATTGCAAACACCAATATTGCTCACGTTTTCAGCACTGGGTGGACCCTCATATCTATTTGAAGGTACCATAAAAGTTCTCAATTATCGTAGATGGTCCTCACAGAAAATATGTTTCAGCATCATATCAGAGATGTCTTTACCTTACCATGAAAACAAATTTATATCCTCAATTTTTAAGAGGCTTCCTTTGTATGTTTTTTAAAGTCAAAATGCCTGAATTCATGCAAGATGTGCCCCCACCCCAAGAGTTTGCCCATGATAGAAAACTATATGGGTCCACCCCAGAAGGAAACAAACCAATGTGCAATGACTACAATAAGTTTTAGGGCATCTCCAACGTTGACCCCCAAACCGGATACGGTATCCGTCTGCGAATTGGTGGGGACCAGTCCGCAGACTCAGGTGGTGGAGCCGACCATCCAAAGTTATCCCCTAGATGGCCGCTAGTACGGGAAATTTGAAATTCAAATCCATTAGTTCACATAGCGCACGCCGGATCACATCAGCCCCCCGATCACAACCAAAAAGGGACAAGTATGCGTGGTTTTTACATGCCCGGTCACAAAAGAATATCAGTCTGGCAGTCCGTACAAAAAATTGGATTTTCTACCCTTCCGGACCGGCAATCCGAGTCTCGACGCTTAATTTGTAGGCGTCACCATCTTGGTCGCCTCCTTCTCCACCTCTCCAACCGATCTTCTGTTGCTTCGGCATATTGAAGCGGATGGCTTGCATGATCATCCTTCTGTCATCATCTAAATCCTCCATCTTCAAGGTCAACATCTTTGCGTCCTCTGAAGCAGCTGCGATCTTAACCTTCTTCTCTTCGAGTATGGCCTTCCTCTCTTCGAGCTTGAGCTTCTTCTCGGTAGCCGGATCGTTGGATCCTCCACCACCGCCGTCTCCGACAGCTTCTCATACAGGTCCATGTGTCAGCAGCAGCGAAAATGGGTGAGAATTGGGTGGAGAGCACCGGGATGGAAGAGAAAAGTGGAGGATTTTGCCGCAGGAACAGTGTAGCTAGCTACAAAGCGCGAGTTCCGCCTTAGTTTTGGGTGAGCATGGGGTGTCGGAGTCCTACATGGCTGGTGTCCGGGCTCCCGCCAAGCCCCCTGGTTTTGTTCCGTTTTACGTGAAAATGGTGGTCCAGACTGCTCTGCACACCAATAGGGGTCGCCTGGCTTGCAGGGTCTGGACAGCTACGTCCGATGGATAAGGGTGGTTTGGGTTTCGGCGTTGGAGATGCGCTCAAGTATGGAATTGCATCCCGAGTGGATTATGTGTTTAAACTCTTTCAAGGAACAACCGCGCTTTCAAAATAGTTCAACTATAGATAATGACTCGTGTGTTGCAACGAGGGTATAAATATTTTAGTATGTCATCTCGTGATTTGCCTGTCCAAATTAGTGTGATTATGTAAAAAAAATAAGATTTTATTTGACAAATCAATAAGAGGTTGGACAGTTGATGTGGTTTGCAAAGAAAATCAGAGATAAAACAAGAAAACAAAATGGAGAGAGGTAGGGGAAACGGAGCCGGATCCTCTAACTTACATAAGCAAAGTTATGGTGCTACAGTGCAATCCCAGTGTAAAATGAAGAAGGGATGTTAGAGAGGTTTAGCAGATTATTTACTATTGATATTTATTGTAGATATAAATAATCTATAATTAATTTTATTTCACAATCAAATTGTTTGTATGTAATGATTATAAATGCACACATTAAATCTGTAATTTGCAAATTAATTTAAATCATTTTAGCCTTAATCATATTATTTTTTTGAACCGGGCTTAACCCCTTTCCATTGCAATGAACGGAAATACAGCAGTTCCAGAAACATGTTCAGGGAGAAGGGAAAGGGAAAAAGCGAGTTCAAGCACTGCCAGGAAACCCGCCACATCCGCCCTACATCGTGATGAATGCCATGGGGCGAAAACCTGAGCAGCACAAATATTTTTAAGTCTAACTAGGTATTACAGAACCGGCATCCAGGGGCCATACTGACTCCAACAGACCCAAAAACACCCTACTGAAGCAACAAGAACATATAACTCCCAGCTTCGAAGCGCAGCACCAGAAGTTCACTCTCCGGTGATCGATTGTCTGGCAGTGTCACACGGCTTCATCATCTGCATGGTACCCGCCCTGATCCGTTCCGCGCCTGTGTGTAGCTTCTTTAGCGGCATCTCCTTGCTGCAGACCTGTCCAGTAAAGCAAGAAAGAACACATGGAAGGACAATTTCGAATGGTGTTTTAATCATTTTCTTCTCAAAAGTGGCTCCATTTCGAGCTAGCTAGATAGCCCAACAGGCAGCTGCAAGGCCCACCGTGTAAAATCTCTCTCCCCCAGGGAGAAAAGTGTGGCACCACGCATAAAACTGCCAGTAACTATTGGGACATCTATCAGTACCCAGCACGACCCCAATGGATCTCCACAGACATTTTGCCACAGGGCAGGTGAAAAAAAGGTGTTGCGAGCTCTCAACCTCGTTGCAGAAGGAACAACAAGGATTACCAGGCCATTTCCTTCTACGCATAACCTGTCGAGTAAGCACAACATCTTGCGACATTTTCCAAAGGAATATTTTGATTTTGAGAGGTATTTTAGCTCTCCGGATCCATCTATACTGGCACCCACTAATAGACCTCTCCAGCCATTTATAGACCGACTTAGTCGAGAATTTGCCGTTTTGATTAAGCCCCCAGGAAACCCAATCACTATCACTAGTCAGTGTTAAACTACTGACCGTGGCTCGGATCATTTTCCATTGATCGGATAGTTCAGCATTAAGCCCCCGTCTGAAAAAAATTGTTAGTGTCCATATGATTCACTTTATCCACAATGCATTCAAGGTCATTGCATATCGAGAAAAGTTGTGGGAATTGTTCCTGGAATGGAAGTAGCCCATTGATGGGGTCCATCCACACCCGGGCAATATTTCCAGATTCGATGTTAACTTTTCTCCCCACCATATAAACCTCTTTCACCTTTAATAGAGCTTTCCAGCATGGAGAATCAGAAAATCTGGCACTAACCTCAGCAACAGTTTTGTTTCCAAGGTCTAGCACGCACAATATCCTGACATAACCCACTTTGGGTCTCCAGTTTCCACCACCATTTCACCATTAAGCTAATATTTTGTTTTCTAAGGTCCTTAACCCCCAGGCATCCTTTGTATTTGGATCTACAGATCCTGTCCCACTTGACAAGGTGATATCTCCTTTTCTTATTACAACCTTGCCAGAAAAATAAACGTCTATGTTTATCCAGGTTTTCAATGAATGTTTTATTCATGAGCCACATAGACATGTGAAAAATGGATAGTTGAGTAAGGACCGAGTCAAGTAGTGTAAGCCTGCCTCCCATGGATGCGGCATTTGTTGGGGAACGTAGTAATTTCAAAAAAAATCCTACGCGCACGCAAGATCATGGTGATGGCATAGCAACGAGAGGGGAGAGTGTTGTCCACGTACCCTCGTAGATCGTAAGCGGAAGCGTTAGCACAACGCGGTTGATGTAGTCGTACGTCTTCACGATCCGACCGATCCAAGCACCGAACGTACGGCACCTCCGTGTTCAGCACACGTCCAGCTCGATGACGTTCCTCGGGCTCCAATCTAGCGAAGCGTCGGGGATGAGTTCCGTCAGCACGACGGTGTGGTGACGATGATGATGTTCTACCGGCACAGGGCTTCGCCTAAACTCCGCGACGATATGACCGAGGTGGAATATGGTGGAGGGGGGCACCACACACGGCTAAGGAACGATCCGTAGATCAACTTGTGTGTCTATGGGGTGCCCCCTCCCCCGTATATAAAGGGGGAGAGGAGGAGGGGGCCAGCCAAGGGGGGAGGCGTGCCCCCTCCTTTGCTCCTTCTCCCTCCTTTCCACTAAGGCCCAATAAGGCCCATATACTTACCGGGGAGTTCCGGTAACCTCCCGGAACTCCGGTATAGTCCCAATCTCATCCGGAACCTTTCTGGTGTCCAAATATATCCGTCCAATATATCAATCTTTATGTCTCGACCATTTCGAGACTCCTCGTCATGTCCGTGATCACATCTAGGACTCCGAACAAACTTCGGTACATCAAAACTTATGAACTCATAATAAAACTGTCATCGTAACGTTAAGCGTGCGGACCCTACGGGTTCGAGAACTATGTAGACATGACCTAGAACTATTCTCGGTCAATAACCAATAGTGGAACCTGGATGTTCATATTGGTTCCTACATATTCTACGAAGATCTTTATCGGTCAAACCGCATAACAACATACGTTGTTCCCTTTGTCATCGGTATGTTACTTGCCCGAGATTCGATCGTCGGTATCCAATACCTAGTTCAATCCCGTTACTGGCAAGTCTCTTTACTCGTTCCGTAATACATCATTTCATAACTAACTCATTAGTTACAATGCTTGCAAGGCTTAGGTGATGAGTATTACCGAGAGGGCCCAGAGATACCTCTCTGACAATCGGAGTGACAAAACCTAATCTCGAATTATGCCAACTCAACATGTACCTTTGGAGACACCTGTAGAGCACCTTTATAATCACCCAGTTACGTTGTGACGTTTGGTAGCACACAAAGTGTTCCTCCGGTAAATGGGAGTTGCACAATCTCATAGTTGCAGGAACTTTGTATAAGTCATGAAGAAAGCAATAGCAACATACTAAACGATCAAGTGCTAAGCTAACGGAATGGGTCAAGTCAATCACATCATTCTCCTAATGATGTGATCCCATTAATCAAATGACAACACATGCCTATGGTTAGGAAACATAACCATCTTTGATCAATGAGCTAGTCAAGTAGAGGCATACTAGTGACACTATGTTTGTCTATGTATTCACACATGTATCATGTTTCCGGTTAATACAATTCTAGCATGAATAATAAACATTTATCATGATATGAGGAAATAAATAATAACTTTATTATTGCCTCTAGGGCATATTTCCTTCAGTCTCCCACTTGCACTAGAGTCAATAATCTAGATTATATAGTAATGATTCTAACACCCATGGAGTCTTGGTGCTGATCATGTTTTGCTCGTGAGAGAGGCTTAGTCAACGGGTCTGCAACATTCAGATCCGTATGTATCTTGCAAATCTCTATGTCTCCCACTTGGACTTGGTCCCGAATGGAATTGAAGCGTCTCTTGATGTGCTTGGTCCTCTTGTGAAATCTGGATTCCTTTGCCAAGGCAATTGCACCAGTATTGTCACAGAAGATCTTCATTGGTCCCGATGCACTAGGTACAACACCTAGATCGGAAATGAACTCCTTCATCCAGACTCCTTCATTTGCTGCTTCTGAAGCAGCTATGTACTCCGCTTCACATGTAGATCCTGCCACGACGCTTTGTTTAGAACTGCACCAACTTACAGCTCCACCGTTTAATAAAAATACGTATCCGGTTTGCGATTTAGAATCGTCCGGATCAGTGTCAAAGCTTGCATCGACGTAACCATTTACGACTAGCTCTTTGTCACCTCCATATACGAGAAACATATCCTTAGTCCTTTCAGGTATTTCAGGATGTTCTTGACCGCTGTCCAGTGACCCACTCCTGGATTACTTTGGTACCTCCCTGCCAAACTAATAGCAAGGCACACATCAGGTCTGGTACACAGCATTGCATACATGATAGAGCCTATGGCTGAAGCATAGGGAACTCCTTTCATTTTCTCTCTATCTTCTGCAGTGGTCGGGCATTGAGTCTGACTCAACTTTATACCTTGTAATACAGGCAAGAACCCTTTTTCGCCTGATCCATATTGAACCTTTTCAACACTTTATCAAGGTACGTGCTTTGTGAAAGTCCAATCAAGCGTCTTGATCTATCTCTATAGATCTTAATGCCCAATATGTAAGCAGCTTCACCGAGGTCTTTCATTGAAAAACTTTTATTCAAGTATCCTTTTATGCTATCCAGAAATTCTATATCATTTTCAATCAACAATATGTCATCCACATATAATATTAGAAATGCTACAGAGCTCCCACTCACTTTCTTGTAAATACAGGCTTCTCCAAAAGTTTGTATAAAACCATATGCTTTGATCACACTATCGAAGCGTTTATTCCAACTCCGAGAGGCTTGCACCAGACCATAGATTGATCGCTGGAGCTTGCACACTTTGTTAGCTCACTTAGGATCGACAAAACCCTCCGGCTACATCATATACAACTCTTCTTCCAGAAATCCATTCAGGAATGCAGTTTTGACATCCATCTGCCAAATTTCATAATCATAAAATGCGGCAATCGCTAACATGATTCGGACAGACTTAAGCATCGCTACGAGAGAGAAGTCTCATCGTAGTCAACCCCTTGAACTTGTCGAAAACCTTTCGCAACAAGTCGAGCTTTATAGACAGTTACATTACCGTAAGCGTCAGTCTTCTTCTTAAAGATCCATTTATTCTCAATGGCTTGTCGATCATCGGGCAAGTAAACCGAAGTCCATACTTTGTTCTCATACATGGATCCCATCTCAGATTTCATGGCCTCTAGCCATTTTGCGGAATCTGGGCTCATCATCGCTTCCTCATAGTTCGTAGGTTCATCATGGTCAAGTAACATGACTTCCAGAATAGGATTACCGTACCACTCTGGTGCAGATCTTACTCTGGTAGACCTACGAGGTTCAGTAGACACTTGATCTGAAGTTTCATGATCAATATCATTAGCTTCCTCACTAATTGGTGTATTTGTCACAGGAACTGACTTCTGTGATGAACTACTTTCCAATAAGGGAGCAGGTACAGTTACCTCATCAAGTTGTACTTTCCTCCCACTCACTTCTTTCGAGAGAAACTCTTTTTCTAGAAAGGATCCATTCTTAGCAACGAATGTCTTGCCTTTGGATCTGTGATAGAAGGTGTACACAACAGTCTCTTTTGGGTATCCTATGAAGACACATTTCTCCGATTTGGGTTCGAGCTTATCTGGTTGAAGTTTCTTCACATAAGCATCGCAGCCCCAAACTTTAAGAAACGACAACTTTGGTTTCTTGCCAAACCACAGTTCATAAAGCGTCGTCTCAACAGATTTTGATGGTGCCCTATTTAAAGTGAATGCAGCCGTCTCTAAAGCATAACCCCAAAACGATAGCGGTAAATCAGTAAGAGACATCATAGATCGCACCATATCTAGTAAAGTACGATTACAATGTTCGGACACACCATTTCTTTGTGGTGTTCCAGGTGGCGTGAGTTGCAAAACTATTCCGCATTGTTTCAAATGTAAACCAAACTCGTAACTCAAATATTCTCCTCCACGATCAGATCGTAGAAACTTTATTTTCTTGTTACGATGATTTTCCACTTCACTTTGAAATTCTTTGAACTTTTCAAATGTTTCAACTTGTGTTTCATTAAGTAGATATACCCATATCTGCTCAAATCATCTGTGAAGGTGAGAAAATAACGATATCCGCCACGAGCTTCAACATTCATCGGACCACATACATCTGTATGTATGATTTCCAACAAATCTGTTGCTCTCTCCATAGTACCGGAGAACGGTGTTTTAGTCATCTTGCCCATGAGGCACAGTTCGCAAGTACCAAGTGATTCATAATCAAGTGATTCCAAAAGTCCATCAGTATGGAGTTTATTCATGCGCTTTACACCGATATGACCTAAACGGCAGTGCCACAAATAAGTTGCACTATCATTATCAACTCTGCATCTTTTGGCTTCAACATTATGAATATGTGTATCACTACTATCGAGATTTAATAAAAATAGACCACTCTTCAAGGGTGCATGACCATAAAAGATATTAATCATATAAATAGAACAACCATTATTCTCTGATTTAAATGAATAACTGTCTCGCATCAAACAAGATCCAGATATAATGTTCATGCTCAACGCTAGCACCAAATAACAATTATTCAGGTCTAAAACTAATCCCGAAGGTAGATGTAGAGGTAGCGTGCCGACCGCGATCACATCGACTTTGAAACCGTTTCCCACGCGCATCGTCACCTCGTCCTTGGCCAGTGCTCGCTTATTCCGTAGTCCCTGTTTTGAGTTGCAAATATTAGCAACAGAACCAGTATCAAATACCCAGGTGCTACTACGAGCTCTAGTTAGGTACACATCAATAACATGTATATCACATATACCTTTGTTCATTTTGCCATCCTTCTTATCCGCCAAATACTTGGGGCAGTTCCGCTTCCAGTGACCAGTTTGCTTGTAGTAGAAGCACTCAGTTTCAGGCTTAGGTCCAGACTTGGGTTTCTTCTCTTGAGCAGCAACTTGCTTGTTGTTCTTCTTGAAGTTCCCCTTCTTCTTCCCTTTGCCCTTTTTCTTGAAACTAGTGGTCTTGTTGACCATCAACACTTGATGCTCCTTCTTGATTTCTACCTCCGCAGCCTTTAGCATTGCGAAGAGCTCGGGAATTGTCTTGTTCATCCCTTGCATATTATAGTTCATCATGAAGCTCTTGTAGCTTGGTGGCAGTGATTGGAGAATTCTGTCAATGACGCTATCATCCGGAAGATTAACTCCCAGTTGAATCAAGTGATTATTATACCCAGACATTTTGAGTATATGCTCACTGACAGAACTATTCTCCTCCATCTTGCAGCTGTAGAACTTATTGGAGACTTCATATCTCTCAATTCGGGCATTTGCTTGAAATATTAACTTCAACTCCTGGAACATCTCATATGCTCCATGACGTTCAAAACGTCGTAGAAGACCCGGTTCTAAGCCGTAAAGCATGGCACACTGAACTATAGAGTAGTCATCAGCTTTGCTCTGCCAGACGTTCACAACATCTGGTGTTGCTCCTGCAGCAGGCCTGGCACCCAGCGGTGCTTCTAGGACGTAATTCTTCTGTGCAGCAATGAGGATAATCCTCAAGTTACGGACCCAGTCCGTGTAATTGCTACCATCATCTTTCAACTTTGCTTTCTCAAGGAACGCATTAAAATTCAACGGAACAACAGCACGAACCATCTATCTACAACAAACATAGACAAGCAAAATACTATCAGGTAATAAGTTCATGATAAATTTAAGTTCAATTAATCATATTACTTAAGAACTCCCACTTAGATAGACATCTCTCTAGTCATCTAAGTGATCACGTGACCCAAATCAACTAGACCATAACCGATCATCACGTGAGATGGAGTAGTTTTCAATGGTGAACATCTCTATGTTGATCATATCTACTATATGATTCACGCTCGACATTTCGGTCTCCGTGTTCCGAGGCCATATCTGCATATGCTAGGCTTGTCAAGTTTAACCTGAGTATTCTGCGTGTGCAAAACTGGCTTGCACCTGTTGTAGATGGACGTAGAGCTTATCACACCCGATCATCACGTGGTGTCTGGGCACGACGAACTTTGGCAACGGTGCATACTCAGGGAGAACACTTCTTGATAATTTTAGTGAGAGATCATCTTAAAATGCTACCGTCAATCAAAGCAAAATAAGATGCATAAAGGATAAACATCACATGCAATCAATATAAGTGATATGATATGGCCATCATCATCTTGTGCTTGTGATCTCCATCTCCGAAGCACCGTCATGATCACCATCGTCAACGGCGCGACACCTTGATCTCCATCGTAGCATCGTTGTCGTTTACGCCATCTGTTGCTTCTATGACTATCGCTACCTCTTAGTGATAAAGTAAAGCAATTACAGGGCGTTTGCATTTCATACAATAAAGCGACAACCATATGGCTCCTGCCAGTTGCCGATAACTTCGGTTACAAAACATGATCATCTCATACAATAAAATATAGCATCACGTCTTGGCCATATCACATCACAACATGCCCTGCAAAAACAAGTTAGACGTCCTCTACTTTGTTGTTGCAAGTTTTACGTGGCTGCTACGGGCTTAGCAAAAACCATTCTTACCTACGCATCAAAACCACAACGATAGTTCGTCAAGTTAGTGCTGTTTTAACCTTCGCAAGGACCGGGCGTAGCCACACTCGGTTCAACTAAAGTTGGAGAAACTGACACCCGCTAGTCACCTGTGTGCAAAGCACGGCGGTAAAACCAGTCTCGCGTAAGCGTACGCGTAATGTCGGTCCGGGCCGCTTCATCCAACAATACCACCGAACCAAAGTATGACATGCTGGTAAGCAATATGACTTGTATCGCCCATAACTCACTTGTGTTCTACTCGTGCATATAACATCAACGCATAAAACCTAGGCTCTGATACCACTGTTGGGGAACGTAGTAATTTCAAAAAAATTCCTACGCGCACGCAAGATCATGGTGATGGCATAGCAACGAGAGGGGAGAGTGTTGTCCACGTACCCTCGTAGACCGTAAGCGGAAGCGTTAGCACAACGTGGTTGATGTAGTCGTACGTCTTCACGATCCGACCGATCCAAGCACTGAACGTACGGCACCTCCATGTTCAGCACACGTCTAGCTCGATGACGTTCCCCGGGCTCCAATCCAGCGAAGCGGCGGGGATTAGTTCTGTCAGCACGACGGCGTGGTGACGATGATGATGTTCTACCGGCACAAGGCTTCACCTAAACTCCGCGATGATATGACCGAGGTGAAATATGGTGGAGGGGGGCACCGCACACGGCTAAGGAACGATCCGTAGATCAACTTGTGTGTCTATGGGGTGCCCCCCTCCCCGTATATAAAGGGGGAGAGGAGGAGGGGGCCGGCCAAGGGGGGAGGCGCGCCCTAGGGGGGGCAATCCTACTCCAAGTAGGTTTGGCCCCCCTTTTCCTATTTAGGAGTAGGAGAGGGAAGGGAAGAAGGAAAGGGGGGCCAGCCCCCCTCCCAATTCGGATTGGGCTTGGGGGGGCGCGCCCCCTCCTTTGCTCCTTCTCCCTCCTTTCCACTAAGGCCCAATAAGGCCCATATACTTATCGGGGGGTTCCGGTAACCTCCCGAAACTCCGGTATAGTCCCAATCTCATCCGGAACCTTTCCGGTGTCCAAATATATCCGTCCAATATATCAATCTTTATGTCTCGACCATTTCGAGACTCCTAGTCATGTCCGTGATCACATTCGAGACTCCGAACAAACTTCGGTACATCAAAACTTATAAACTCATAATAAAACTGTCATCGTAACGTTAAGCGTGCGGACCCTACGGGTTCGAGAACTATGTAGACATGACCTAGAACTATTCTCGGTCAATAACCAATAGTGGAACCTGGATGTTCATATTGGTTCCTACATATTCTACGAAGATCTTTATCAGTCAAACCGCATAACAACATACGTTGTTCCCTTTGTCATCGGTATGTTACTTGCCCGAGATTCGATTGTCGGTATCCAATACCTAGTTCAATCTCGTTACCGGCAAGTCTCTTTACTCGTTCCGTCATACATCATTTCATAACTAACTCATTAGTTACAATGCTTGCAAGGCTTAGCTGATGAGTATTACCGAGAGGGCCCAGAGATACCTCTCCGACAATCGGAGTGACAAAACCTAATCTCGAACTATGCCAACTCAACATGTACCTTTGGAGACACCTGTAGAGCACCTTTATAATCACCCAGTTACGTTGTGACGTTTGGTAGCACACAAAGTGTTCCTCCGGTAAACGGGAGTTGCACAATCTCATAGTTGCAGGAACTTTGTATAAGTCATGAAGAAAGTAATAGCAACATACTAAACGATCAAGTGCTAAGCTAACAGAATGGGTCAAGTCAATCACATCATTCTCCTAATGATGTGATCCCATTAATCAAATGACAACACATGCCTATGGTTAGGAAACATAACCATCTTTGATCAATGAGCTAGTCAAGTAGAGGCATACTAGTGACACTATGTTTGTCTATGTATTCACACATGTATCATGTTTCCGGTTAATACAATTCTAGCATGAATAATAAACATTTATCATGATATGAGGAAATAAATAATAACTTTATTATTGCCTCTAGGGCATATTTCCTTCAGCATTGCCGATCTAGGCTTCGAATCTCTTAAGATACTTAATCAGAATGAACTCCCAATCAGAGTTGCGTAAATTGGTGTAGCTCACAGGCATCCCTAAGTACTTAATAGGGAAACTCCCAATATCACAATTAAACAATTCAGCATATTCTCTAACAACATTGTCATCTCCACCCACAGTAAGGATTTCACTTTTTTGAAAATTCACCTTGAGGCCAGACATCATTTCAAAAATATAAAGCAACAACTTCAGGTTGACCGCTTTTTCTATGTCATGTTCCAAGCAGATAATACTATCATCCGCATTCTGTAACACCGCGACCCCATCCTGAATCAGATCGGAAGCTAGTCCCATGATCAGTTTGTTTTTCTGGGCGTTTTTAATCATTTTGGTCAGGCACTCCACAACAAGGTTAAACAGGAATGGAGAGTGTGGGTCACCCTGCCGCACCCCCTTTGCACTCTAGAAGTAGGGGCCCACACAGTTGTTGAGCTTGATGCTGATTGTGCCATTATAAAGAATTTGTTTGACCCAACCGCACCAAGTTTCATTAAACCCACGCAGCTTATGACATTCCAGGAGAAAATCCTAGTTAACTTTGTCATATGATTTTTCAAAGTCAAGTTTAAGCACTATGCCCACTCTCTTTTTAACATGAGTATAGTTCAGAATTTCATGCAAAGAGAGCACCCCATCCGTAATGTTTCTACCCTTAACAAACGCATTCTGGGTAGGGCTGATCAACTTATTAGCGTACACCTCCACCCTACGGTCCATTACTTTTTGTAATGAGCTTATACGGGCATCTCAGGAGACAAATCGGCCTGAACTGTTGGATTTTGTCAGCTCCAGACACTTTGGGCAGTAAAGTGATCACCCCATAATTAAGACATTGAACATCAAGCGTCCCATTATGAAAGTGCCTAAAAAGGGACATGATATCATCCTTCACTATCTCCCAGCATATTTGATAGAATTCAACTGGTATATTGTCCGGCCCAGGTGCTCTATTGGTGGCCATGGAAAAGAGAGCATCTCTAACTTCAGTTTCAGTGAACTCCCGACACAGTTCTTTGTTATCATCCTCATTCAACTTTTCATCATCGGACCAAGTATTAGGGTCCAAATGAAATTGATTGCCTTGAGCTGGGCCGAAAAGTTATTTATAGAATTCAGTAGCATGGGCAATCAGGTTATCTATGCCCTCTGTCTCCACCTCACCAGCTTTAAGAGAATGTATAGTATTTTTGCGTTCACGCCCATTAGCAATTTTGTGAAAATAGTCAGTGTTTAGGTCGCCTTTAAGCAACCATCGCTCACGCAATTGTTGAAGCCAGTATATCTCTTCATTCACCAAAATCTCATGAAGCTCGAAGCATACATCAATTTTCCTACTATACGGCTCCGGAGTAAGGGGCCCATCCTCCTCTAGTTCTTCCAGCATGGCTAATTCCAGCCTAAGCTCCTCTTTCATTCTCTTATTGTGGCCAAACTTGTCCGAGCCCCACCCCTTAAAATAGGTTTTGAATCTCTTTAGCTTAATATTCAGGACATCAATGGGGTCTTTAGAGAAGACACCTCGAGCCCAGATTTTACTAACTAAAGGCAGGAAACGCTCATCCTTGATCCAGGAAAGATCAAAACGAAATTCGTGGGGTTTGGGAGCCTCTCGTCTCTCTTCCCCAGTAGTAAGCAGCAAGGGATTATGATCCGAAATCTCTCGAACCAACTTCCTAATAGAGACCAGGGGAAACAAGTCCTCCCACTCCTCAGATATCAAGACACGGTCTAACTTTTCCAAAGTAGGGTGTGCTTGATTGTTCGTCCAAGTATATTTGCCCCCACTAATATGAATCTCTCTAAGAGCCAAGGTGTTGATAATAGAATTAAACAGGTCTGTGGATTTATGGCTTGTCATCTTTTTATTTTTCTCACCGGGATGTCTGAGAATGTTAAAATCCCCGCCCACAATGTAAGGGATCTGCATGCTATTACACATAGTAGCAAGCTCAAGCAAAAAATCTTCCTTCTGTTCTTCATGTGCAGAGCCATAAACTACCAACAACCCCCAATTAGTTTTCTTCTTCTTGTCAAAGACCACCACTTGCAAGATGTACTTGCCTTTGTTAGAGGTGACCACCTCCAAAGTGTTTTGCCTAACTCCACACAGGATACTTCCAGACTTGCCCTCAGAAGGAACCCAGTTCCATTTGAACAAAGTTAAAGGGATCAATTCTCCTCAAACACTTAGGGGGAAAATCTTTTTTCATGGTCTCTTGCAGACCCTGGAAATCTAGGGAATGGTCACTAATAAGGTCAGAGAGGCAGGTGGCCATTCCTTTCTTACCCACCCCTCTGCAGTTCCAGATGAGCCCTCTCATCTAGAACGTTTTTTATTGAAATTTGGACTTAGTAGCCCCACCAGGAGGCGCGGCACGGCTACAACTCACCACCCCTGTATCCGAAACTTTTTTCTTGCTTCTAGTCACAGGTCTAGAAAGCTTGAGAGTAGATTTTTTAGGTGTTTTCCTTTTGAGTTTACGAGAGGTCACCTTATCATGGATGACCTCATCCTGGTCCAGCCAAGTGAGATTCACGGGGCCATCTTACCCATCCCATTAGTCACAAAAATGTCATCCTCACCGCTCTGATCTAAATTGATTGTGCTCTCTTTCTCTTCTAAATTCTTTCTAACATGCTTAAGCTAACCTTAATCATATGGATTGAAAGAAGGAAACTACTGTAGCTTCTCTAACTTTTCTTAATTTAGAGCATCCCGTTCCGGAGAAAACGTGAAGGACTGAGCAAACCTTACCGTGGAGAGAGAAAGCGCAAGGAAAAAAAAAGAAACAGCACGTCAATAAACAATGCCGCGTATCCGCGCGCGCGCCCGGGTCCGCAACCAAAAACCTTTAGAAAACAGAATCCTACGCCGACCATAACTCCTTTCCGCATCTCGCCAACTAGTTAATCGCCTGGACGATGCCACGAGCCCCTTCATCACGCGTAGCCAGCCACGCTATCGCAGACCACTCGAGGTCCCGGCGACGACGACGACGGGGAAAGCGCCCATGCCGGACCTGGCGACCCACCGCGACGGCGTCGCCTTCGCCTTCACGGCCTCCACCTGCCACGGCGCCGTCCGCCTGCGCGCGTCCGGGCGGCGCACGCTGGCCGCCGACCTCCACGAGCACCAGCTGTTCGTCCACCTCGTCCTCGACCGCGGCGGCCGCCGCGTCCTCATGGGCAACAAGGGCGGCAGCGCCGCCGAGTTCCTGGGCATGGAGCCGCGCAGGAGGGCCGAGGCCGTCGCGCGCATCGTGGCGAGGGCCCGATTGCCGCCGGAGTGCGCCGAGGCCGTGGAGCGGCTGTGCGTGGCCTCGGCGGCGTGCGGGCGGGAGAATGCGTGCGACGACGTGACGGTTGCCGTGGTCTGGAAGCCACGCGCCGGAGTGGGAACGGGGGACGCCGCCGGCGCAAATCTTCCGTCACATGCGTCGTCCTCCGCGTTGAGATTCTCTAATTTGACTTGGTTGCTCGGCTACAGCTAGGTCCAGCACGCTTGTGATACATCGCCGATTCTTAGTTTTATTTGGACGTGTAAAATTCCAATCATCAACCTGATAGTTAACCTGATAGTTTCAGATACCACAGCTTCAGCTACAGGCTACGGCACTCTGTCTCATCGTCCAAAGCAGCAAAGACCACAAACACACAACAAGCACAATCAGGAAATTATACAGGAGATATGACGAGGCGAAAGATGGTGAAGCAACCAACCAATATGGTAAGACCAAACGCAAAGCTCGATTTAGCAACACGGGTCACTTGGATCGTTGCATCAAATACATGAAAGTGTGCAGCGATATGCTAGGCAATGGAGCCACTGAGGCCCTTTGCTAAGTAAGGGTACAAAATTACAGCTGATAATTGCTGGGCCGTTAACTGTGCATAGGTATGCCTAACCATCAACATGCCATGTAATTTCAGATACCATATCGGTAGCTTCTGCTACTGATGCAACCAGTCAATCACAAAACGGCACACAGTCTCATCGCCCAAAGCAGCAAAGACTTCAACACAAACACACAACGAGCAAAACCGGGAAATTATACAGGAAATATGGTAAGTCAAAGGATGGTAAAGAAACCAACCGATATGGTAAGACCAAACGCAAAGCTCAAATTAGCATCAACAAGTCACTTCGATTGCATCAAATTCATGAAAGTGTGCGGCGATATGGTAGGCAATGGAGCCACCGAGCCCCTTTGCTAAGTAACAACTACAAAATTCCAATAACATAAGAAACCACGACACAAGCGCCTACTGCAGGACCCTCCCTCTGACTTATATGATGCCGATCTTGTTGGCCACATCAAGAGCATCGTAGTCTGGTGTCAGCTTCACGTACGCCTTCTTCTTGCCATCAGGCCTGCAAAATTGCAAGTTTGGTTGGTCACTTAGCTGCACGTCATAGCGGATCAAGCAAGCAGCACAGCAAACGAACATGTGAGCAGAATACCAACCTGATGAGGGTGTTAACCTTCTTGGCCTGAATGTCGTACATTTTCTTGACAGCGGCCTTAATCTTCTTCTTGTCGGCCTTCAGGTCGACGATGAAGACGAGTGTGTTGTTGTCCTCGATCTTCTTCATTGCAGACTCAGTGGTAAGCGGGTACTTGAGGATCTGATATTGATCGAGCTTGTTCCTCCCAGGGGTGCTGATCCTGGGGTACTTGGGGTCCCTGGCCTTGGACAGGGTCTTGGGGCGGTGAAATGTCACAGAAGTGCGGATCTTCTTTGCCGTCTTCTTGATTGACCCAGACTTCACAGCCTTGGCAACCTTGGCGGCCTGGGCCTTGGCATCGCCCTTCTTGGCAACAGCAACTGGTAACAGATGGAAACAATAATCAGCTAGTGGACTTAGCAGCAAGACATAGAGAATGACATGAGAGTAAGCTTCTGGATTCTAAAGGGACAATTCAGTCAAGCATGAGTTAAGTTTTTAACATGGCAAAGAGTAACAAGTTGCAGCATATCACTAAAACTTGCAGAGCATACTATTGGAGCACCCTTTAGTTTGCAAAAGATATTTTGCCATAAAAATTTGTCATTTATGTATGTCAAAGAACAAACATTTTACAAGAACCAAATACTGAAGACTGCATTCAATCATGTTGACTAATCCAATAGTGTGACCACAATACTGTGACATGTAAAGCAAGCTTTGAACTACACTTGACCCAAGTCTAAAGCACCTGACATGTTAGCATTAGCATTTGCAAGAAAAAGTATGGGGGCACATAGTTCTGCAACATTATGAGGTTACCTTTGGGAGCCATTTGAGCTTCTCAGGACAGCCCTTGAACTGCAAACACAGACGAGCAGTGATTTCAGATCGATATAACAAGAAACGATATAGGAAAATACAGCGAAAAATTAGAAAAGCAAGATATGTGTGTTCGCAGAGTAAACTACTCTAGTTTAGGAGCTAAAGCAACCCAGAGTGTCTTCTACCACAAGGGTAAATCGAAATCCAAACAACAACACTTCCCGAGCACAGTATTTCGACAGACCCTGTGACTGAAAACACATGCAACAACTATAAACGGAACAATAACTCATTCGTCATGAACTGGAAACAGGGGGAAGCCACAAACCCAAACAAGCATCTAATTTCACGCCCAAATCCACCCATGACCATCTCGCGCAAAACACAAACATCCCCTACACATCTGGACAACGAACGGATCGGCACGCTAACGAGGAATAGGACGGCCTACAGAACAAATCACTGCGGAAAACACAAGCTGCTGCCATGAACAACGACGCAGACACTACAGGAGATGCACGGGATTTCGCGCGCATGGGGTGGATCCGGCATCTCGTCAAGAACGAGGGAGCCGCGAGGCCTCAACGCCGGCTAACCGAGGCGAAGAAGAGAGGAGCATGAGCACGTCGCTGGGGGAGGGGTGGGATGGGGAGGTGGCGGCGGGCGGCTTACCTTACCTTCCTGGGGTGCGGGCGCGAGGCGATGCGAAGACGGCTGAGGAGGAACCCTAGCGGCCAAGCGTGCCAGGCCTTTATATCGTGGAGGGAATCGAGCAACTCCCTCGTCTAGGGTACAGACTGGGCTGGGCCTGATTGGGCTGTACAGAGCACCGCCAGGCCTTGACGCCGATAAGTTAGTTATCTCGCACGGTTTTTTTGAACTGAGTTTTTTTTAAATGCTATATATCTCGTTTTAAATTGTTTTGCGTTTATAAAACGAAAATTCACTTCGGCTCTCCGGCAATACCGCTCCTGCTGCCAAACATATTTTCTCATTTTTTTCGGTCTTACAGAAAAAAGCCCAAAAAAACACAAGTGTGGTGGTCTACATTTTTTTAACAGATAAAGTTTCATAAGATAATTCTAGCGCATGCGGCTTGTGAAGAAATAAGAAGTCTGGTCCTGTTTGTATAGATTTGAATTTGCTTTTCCAACCACTGCTTGTTTTCATTTTCCAACCCCAACCGATGTGCATGGTTTTTGGATGATTTTTTGTATTACTAGCAAACAAATAAACTATTTTCACCCATCAGGAGCACTAATACCCGAGAGCCAAAAGGCTACCGTAAGGATTTTTCTGGATTTTTTAGTTTTTTGCAAAAATAAAAAATGTTAACCAAACCCTGGAAAGTAAAAGAATTACATTGAAATCTTTAGGGGCACTAACTTCTTCTCGAACAGGCGGTTGGAGTGCCACCGCAAGCCGCTCCAATACCCGAGACAGATTAACACTGTTGATCGCGGTTAAGAAGTCGTCAAGGTTGTTGTTCTATCAGGAGCATTGCCTAGAGAGGAAGTTCTCACGGGCGGAAGAGCCACATGTCTACCCACACGCCACGTGCCGACACCTGAGGGCTCTCCAGATGTGATGGAGATTAGGTTGGAGGACCCAACATCAAGGGAAGTCATTGTCGTCATGCCGACAGACTCTACAAAACCCTAAACTCATTGTCCCAAACAGAGCACGCCAATAGACTCTACAAACCCTAAACTCATCGTACCAAACACACGACATGAATCTACGGCTCGTGAGTCGTCGATGTGCCATTTCTGGCGCATGCTAGTATTAACTTATGTTGTGACCGAATTCTGGGTCTCACTTGCTAGTGGCGTGGATCATACAATAAGAGATTATTTGTCGCATCTCGTAACTTAGGTTATGCCCCCATTTTTGGGTCTCACTTACTAGTGACATGGAGTTTAGATGGCACACCACTACTAACGTGTTATTGGTGGTGTATGGAATATTACCCACGCCAACGAAATTTTGAAAAAAAAATACCGGTAGCCTGGATTAAAAGTGGCGAGCCACTAATTGGGATGATGTGTAACCATTTTTACACTAGTGAAATCTTCACCCCGACAGCTAAATCATCCAACCAATGTGGCTTTCTTTCCCCGCTATTTAATTATCATGTTCTTTTCACTTTCATTCATGCCTACACTTTCATCTCGCATGTTTCTACTATTTAAACAACAAATTCCACATCTTTTCGTCACCTTTTTCTCCTCCACCACCACTCACGTTTCACAAAGTTGTCAATTCTCTTCTTTTTTCGAAAAGACTAAAGGTTGTGTAGTAAGTAGCACAACCCCTTACAAAAACATAATTATGTAAGTCGAAAATACATCCAAAATAATTGGCGGTGCCGAAGACTTCTTCCTCCTGCATCCACCGGCGGTGTGTCGTGTGTTGGGAAACGTAGTAGAAAACAAAAAAAAAATCACGCCTACGATCACCCAAGATCAACATGAAGATGCATAATGGGTTGGGATCACGATTTTTACCGTCACCGAGTTGCAGCGGAAGAAGAACGTGTCAGTGTAGATTGTACTTGGAGTCCCTCGAACCGTCCACGAACGATCCCTCAAACCGAAGATCAAAAACACGACCTCTCTACTTGGTTGCAAGCGAGCAGCCTTGACGATCCGGTAGCGCTTCGCCGTCCAGAGCTAATCGTCACCGGTGAATTATAGGGAGGAGACTAGAACCACACTGGGCTTCTAATTATAAGGACAAGAGGATTAGCTTAGCTCTAATTAGTTAACTAGGACCAACTAGAACTAGCTAGAAGAACTAGAGGAGGCTTCAAAACTTGTATGTCCAATAGAGCAAAAATGCCTAGCATATATAGGTTGGAGGAGGACAAGAGGGCAACCCCCCCGGGGCACCGGCCAAGAGGGAGGCCACCCCCCTAGTCCAATGCCCCCCCCCCACACACACACAAGGAAAGGGGACGCCAATTCCTTAATGGCTCTTATGGCCCATAACTCCTTCCACCTATTGGCCTTTTAAGGCCCGTTGATATTTAAATTAAATATAAAATGTACTAAACACCTCTAGAACATTATATATATGTACTTTAACATATCCAAAAACATTTTACACCTATATATAATATATCGGTATTAGCCGATATTCACCGAAACCCTTCCGGTGACCCCGAAACGCTCCCGGGTTCTCTCGAAACTATTCCGAATATTCATGAAATAATTCCACAAATATATTCTCATGACTCCCCTCCTACTAACACTTATCAAATCATGATTGTATTAAGCTTGTGAACACGTAGGTTCGGTAACCCATGGACATGAACGAAACCGTTCGTTCAATGACAAGCAGCGGGACCGTGGACGCCCATATCGGCCCCTATGAGTACAAGAATGATATTCGAGTGAACCTTTGGTTATCATGTGCAGTTCCCTTTGCTTCGCGGTACTTCATAAAACCTGGGATGCGTCGATATCCTCCCGAGTCATCACTATGCTCATTATACCAAAATTCTCGTTACCGGTTATGTTCTTCTTTCTCGTTATTGTGTTCCGGCATCCCCGTGACTCAGTAATGTGTGTCTGGCCAGACGATGATTAATGTCATCACACCGAGAGGGACCTAATAATATCCCTCCATCGTCGGAGGAGGAAATCCTACTCTTGAGCTATCCAACAACTTGTCAAACTTTTCGATTGTCGGTGTAAAATCCGGCGGACCTCGGGGTAGGGAGTCCCGAGCTATGGATCTCGGATCGATGGTAGCAGGAATAAGAGAGACGACGCTTACCCAGATTCCGACCCTCTTGGTGGAGGTAAAACCCTACGTCCTGCTCTTGTTTATATTGATGGAGATGTATCGAGTACAAGCTTGATCAACCTCAAGATCGAAAGTTATGTTCTAACCCTAGAGCTAGGTGAATGTAACTGTGATTCGGTCCCCCTTACGGGCTAAACCCTCTGGCTTATATACATGCTAGGTCTTGGGGATATAGCCCGATGATGAGACCCGCCCTAACTGGGCTGAGTTAGGCTATTGGCGATTCATGAAGAGGGCCTTAAATAGGGCTAGGAGATCAAGACGTAACCCGGAGGGTGACTTACGAGATGAGCCACCGGAGGCCCAAGCCCAGAAGATGGTGTGAGACCCGACGTGGTAAGCCGCTCGACGGCGACTTGCCTAGCAAGGCAAGGCAACTTAGAACCAAAATCGGTTACGTTGTGTAATCCGACCTGGACTCTTGTAAGCCCAGGGCCTCGATCTATGTATATAAAGGTGAGAACCTGTAGCAGGTCAACTCAAGAAACAATTGATCCATAGCTAGGTCAAGCAATTCCGCTCCCTTGTAATCGATACTCAATCAATACAACTCAAAGTAGGACGTAGCTTTTACCTCGATCGTGAGGGGTCGAACCTGGGTAAACTCGCTTCTCTCGTCCCGCTCAACCCCTTCAAGCTAACCTACGTTGCGATGGCTCCACACCTAAGTCCTTTCACAAGCGCATCTGCCATGACAAACCCACGACAGTTGGCGCCCACCGTGGCACCAGCGCACGGTGGTTTCAAGTTCTTGAAGGGCACTTTCCCAGGGATCAAGGGATACGCAATTGGCAGGATGACTAAGAGTCGCCGCGGCAAGCTCTACATCGACGACGCTGGCTGGGGCCCGGAGGCCGACTCAATCGAGTACGGGTACCGGGTCCCCTTCGGCAGAATTCACGTCTTCATCGGTAAGATCGGCGAATCTGAGCCTGAGCCGGACATCTCCACCAACCTCATCGAGTCGGCACAGCATGTGCAACCCGGGCGGAAGCATGTTTTCGTTGGTTTCACGCAAGGCATGGAGCTTGTGGAAGGTTCCAAATCCGGAGGAGAGACTGCCATCTGTGATGAATCCTCGACCAGAGAGACGGAATCAATCTACCAGCTTCAAGACGGCGGGCTTGGGGGCTATTTTGATGGCAACAGTATTGCGGACCCCTATGAGCCGTCGTACAGGGCTGCGATCTTCATGGCTGGCATAGGGATGACTCTTAATTCGTCAACAATTGTAGTTATGACATCTAGTACGGCAGCGGCAGCAGCAGGGGCTGGCGACTCAGCTACGCCCCGGCTCAGGTCCTGTTAGATCTCTCGGGCACCTTGACAACTTTGCTAGCAACAAAGGTTACTGCGGCGAATCAAGTGGAGCCTAATGTGGAGATTGCAAAGGTGCGAGATCAGATAGCTAAAGCCCAGGAGGATCTTAACACAGAGAATGTCACGATGGCAACGGAGCGGGCCCAGATGGATGCCGAGTCGCAACGGCTAAGGGTGGAAGCTTTTCGTTTAAGTTTGGATCAGGATGCCTCCCAACGATGTTCTTTGTAGGCGACATCAAACCCACCTGCCTTTGCAGTATGAGGCGCAAAACCTTTTAAACATGTCTGGGGCGTGGCCAAGTAACCCGCCAGGTACGACCCGGGCTACGGAAGCGTCAGGGAGCGGGGCAGCGGCTCAGCCTCGATTGCTAAACCCGTCCCATAGGGATCAGACTCCGCCTCAGCAGTTTTTGACACCACCTGGTCACTATTCTAACCTGGTGGACAACATGTTAGTGGCAGCAACCCGGCTGGCATCGATTCCAATCGAGGGTGAATCGCCGGTTGTGATGGAGACCCAGAACGCGGTTAAACTCCTTCGAACAGCTATGGCTCAGCAGGTGGATTACTCGTATAGCCATGATCGTGTTCATTCGACCCCCCGCCAAAGTCAAAGTTACAACCGGTGTTGAGTCGCCGGCAGTGTCCAGCAGCGAGCGATGTCGTAACCCGCCCCGCGATGATAACTTGTTGGTTAATGCTCAGGCGATCGTAGATAAAGCCAGAGCTTGTCGTGAGGCGGCGGTTGCTCAACAGGGGGCTTACCAACAGCCTCCGATGACCCCTTCAGCCTCGATGGGAGCTGGGACAATTTCTAGGATGATTGGAGTGTCGTGCTTAGTACCAGCTCTGCGTAATGAGCGCCTGCCCAGGGATTTTAAAGGACCTTGTGATGGTAAGCCGTCCTTTGGTGGGAAAAACTTTAATATTGAGGCAATGATGAAAGAGCCTTGCCCTAAACACGGTCTGCCTAATAAGCCGACCACTCATGCTTGGAAGGATTGTTTTATCATGCAAGAATATAGAAATTACAACTTTAATCAGAATCATGGCAATAACAATGGGCCGCCTGGCGGGTCAAGATCTGGTCCTCAAGGGTCCGGCTTGGGGGCGGTAGTTCAAATTCTGGTTACCGAGGTCAAGGCAGCCATGTTGGTTACAATCAACAGTCTGGTTCGGGTAACCAGCAGCAGAGTAATCAATTAGGATATCACAGTAACCCGAAGTAGCTTAATGGCGAGTACCATGTTTTTACTACAAGTCTTTGTAAGCGAGACTGGAAGGTTCACAAGCGAGCGGTTCATGCTATAGAGCCAGCAGTGGCCCAGGACTTGCGATGGTCAGAATATCCAATCACGTGGAGCCGGGAGGATCACCCGCCTCGGGTTGACAATCCGGGTCATCTGGCATTGGTGGTAGCTCCTCGGGTTGGTGTCTATAAGTTTACTAAGGTGCTCGCGGATGGTGGAAGCAACATCAATATTCTATATTATGACACCTTTTGTCGGATGAATTTAAGGGATAAGGATCTTAAACCGTCCTCTACAGTTTTCCACGGTGTGGTACCTGGCAAGTCAGCTTATCCAGTTGGTAAGATATCATTAGAAGTGGCCTTTGGTGATGATCTCAATTACAGGGTAGAGACGCTATGGTTTGAGGTGGTAAAAATCATGATCATTGACTTGGATATCATCATGATTATTCGCTTTTCTATCAATTGCCCAACAGTAATTTGTTTACCCACCGTATGCTATGTTCAAGAGAGAAGCCTCTAGTGAAAACTATGGCCCCCGGGCCTATCTTTATCATACATTAAAATTCAAAAATACATTGGTGCAGTTTATATACCTTGGTAGTACCATCTGATAAACTTTCATCTCCTTGCATTTACTTTATTTGCCATTTGCCTCTCGATTTTATCTCCCCAACTTCTAAAGCGCCCATGAAACCTGCGGGAAGCAGAGATGGTGTCTGGCGACGCACGTGGCGACTCACGTAGCCTCCTGCCCCTCCCCTCGCCGGCGGTGGCGACCGGCCCTCTAGGTGCTTCGTCCTCCCCCGAGCCCGTGGTCGGCTCTGCTCTCCTCCTCGCCCCATCCCCAGTGCCCACTCATTCTGTCTCCCCCCGTTCACGCGAACCTCCGGACGAGTTGGGGGGCTTGGGCGGCGGCCGAGGACCTCGCGGACGCGGCTGGGGTGGAGGCCGGGCAGTGGCGCGCTGGGGGGCTCTTTGGAGACCGGCTTGTGGAGGCCGTGGCCGAGGAGCTCGGCGGTCTTGTCCCCTCCCCCGACGCCCTAGTGAGTTCCCGTGCCCCTCCTCCTCCCCCTCCTCCCCTCTGCATTCTCGTGCGCTCCCGTCTCAGTGAGGCCGAGGCCGTCGATCGAAGTCCTGGGGGTGGCTGGCCGGGCTGATCTCGGGGCGGCGGCTGGGTCGTGGCGCCGTCTGGCGAGCCCGTCGGGGAGTCACTTGGTTGCCACGGCGATTCAAGGCACGACCTTGATCTCGATGGCGCAGCCCCCTCCCCTAGCGGGTGTTGTTCCGGTACCTCGCGCGGATTCCTTCCGCGATTTCCGGTCATTGCCGTCGTTGGTGGCTGCTGATCGGCTGCCGCCGTAGCGCCACCAGCGACCCGCCGTACAGGCGAAAACCCTTCCCTCCCATTCCGCAGTGGTGTGTGATGGGTTGGGCCGACTCTTGGGCCCTAAGCCGCAAGTTTCGGGGGGAGGGGGGTACTTCGGATCCGGGTCGTATCCTGGTGGTGGGCCTTGTTGCTAGGGTGGAGGTGGGCCGGGGTAGTGATCCACCTGGGGCAAGTGGGCTGCGGGCGCCACTCGGCCCTCTGGTGGGATTAACCCTAGGGGTCCTCCCTGCTCCACGCGATCCCCTCCCTGGTGCTCCGCTTCCTTCCCCCGCGTCGCACCTTGCTCCATCCTCCCCGTCCACTCCCACCTCCCCTTTCCTCCCCGGCTCAGCGCTGCCCGTCCCCATGCCGCGCGACGTCGATGATGGGATGTCGCGCCCCAAGCATCGGGCTTCGGAGCGGGAGGATGAGTGACCGACCACTCCTCGGCGTCCCTCCCCATCCGCCAACCGGCGGGAATCGGAGTTGTGTAGCTCTCTCCTCAAGGGCAAGGCGGCTGTTGTCGAGGAGTCCTCCTCCTGGCGTGACTCTTGCCAGCGCGAGCGTTCCCCTGACCGGTGGAGGGATAGGGACTCCTCCCGCGGCCGCTGACCCGCTCGGGCCGGGCTGAAGCCTCTCCCCCTCGCTGCTACAACCCGCCTCAGCGGCAGGGCCAGTTCCCGTCTGCGGGGTCTAGTGGGAGGAATGGCAAGGGATCCTTTTCTAAGAAGAAGAAGAAGAAGAAGAAGAAGAAGAAGAAGAAGAAGAAGAAGAAGAAGAAGAAGAAGAAGAAGAAGAAGAGGGAGAATAATAATAATAATAATAATAATAATAATAATAATAATAATAATAATAATAATAATAATAATAAGAAGAAGAAGAAGAAGAAGAAGAAGAAGAAGAAGAAAGGTGGGCAACCCTTCAATTGCGGCACCGGCCAGGCATCCTTAGTGACCCACCCTCCACCTCGTTCGATCGACTCGTTAGCCCCACTGGCTCCTCGTTCCTCGCCGGTGGTGTGCTTTAACTACGGGGTGGAAGGGCACTACCAGGTTGACTGCAAGCAACCCCGACGTGTCACAAATGCAAGAGCCTGGACCATCCCGCTCTACTCTGCCCGGAGGGCGCTTTGGAGGGTGAGTTGGCGCTATATGGTCACACTTTGGACGACTTCGGCTACTGCCAGATGGAGATCTCCGAGCCTCCGGCTGTCGCGTCCCTCTCTGCTCTCATCTCGGTGCCGGGCAGGAAGTCGGCGTCTCCAGCCATCATCATGGCGGAACTACAACACTTGTTCCATTCGGACTGGGACTGGGCGGTCACACCCATCTCAGACCGCGAGTTTACTATTCTCCGACCCTGCAAGCCTCCGCTTCGGCACCCATAGCGACGAGCTAACCCTGGCCCTCAACAAGCTCAAGGTGAATATCTCAGTCCTGGAGGTCGACCCCCTTGCCGCTGCCACGCTCGTGTCGGTGTGGATCCAGATCTGGGGCCTCCCCCCGATTGCCAAGCAGGCCATGGTGATTCGCAAGATGTCACGCCTCCTTGACAAGATCGCGGGGGTGGATGTGGCCTCTCCCTTCCGGGAGGCCCTGCGCGCCAAGGTGATGACTCTAGACACCTCCCAGCTCCAGACCATGGTGCGGGTGTTCTTCAACCGTGAGGGTTACGACCTTCGCATTTCTATGGAGGACGAAGCAGGGATGACTCCTGGAAGCCCTGTGATATGTCTCCTATGTATCTATAATTTTTGATTGTTCCATGCTATTATATTACCTGTTTTGGATGTTTATGGGCTTTACTTTACACTTATATATCATTTTTGGGACTAACCTACTAACTGGAGGCCCATCCCAAATTGCTTTTTTTGCATATTTCAGTGTTTCGAAGAAAAGGAATATCAAACGGAGTCCAAACGGGATGAAACCTTCGGGAGCGATCTTTATGGAACAAATGCAAACCAAGAGACTTGGAGTGGATGTCAAGAAGTAAACGAGGCGGCCACAAGGGTGCCCGGCATGCCCTAGGGGGGTGGGTGCGCCCCCACCCTCGTGGGCCCCTCGTGGCTCCACCGACCTACTTCTTTCTCCTATATATATCCACGTACCCCGAGAACATCCAGGAGCACCACGAAAACCTATTTCCACCGCCGCAACCTTCTGTATCCGCGAGATCCCATCTTGGAGCCTTCGTCGGTGCTCTGCCGGAGGGGGAATCGACCACGAAGGGCCTCTACATCATCTCCAAGGCCTCTCCGATGAGTTGTGAGTAGTTTACCATAGACCTTCGGGTCCATAGTTATTAGGTAGATGGCTTCTTCTCTCTCTTTGATTCTCAATACCAAGTTCTCCTCGATCTTCTTGGAGATCTATTTGATGTAACTCTTTTTGTGGTGTGTTTGTCGAGATCCGATGAATTGTGAGTTTATGATCAAGTTTATCTATGAGAAATATTTGAATCTCCTCTGAATTCTTTTATGTATGATTGGTTATCTTTGCAAGTCTCTTCGAATTATCAGTTTGGTTTGGCCTACTAGATTGATCTTTCTTGCAATGGGAGAAGTGCTTAGCTTTGGGTTCAATCTTGCGGTGTTATTTCCCAGTGACAGCAGGGGTAGCAAGGCATGTATTGTATTGTTGCCATCGAGGATAAAAAGATTGGGTTTATATCATACTGCTTGAGTTTATCCCTCTACATCATGTTATCTTTCTTAATGCGTTACTCTGTTCTTATGAACTTAATACTCTAGATGCAAGCAGGAGTCGGTCGATGTGTGGAGTAATAGTAGTAGATGCAGAATCATTTCGATCTACTTGTTGTGGACGAAATGCCTATATACATGATCATGCCTAGATAATCTCATAACTATGGACTTTTCTATCAGTTGCTCGACATTAATTTGTTCACCCACCTCAATACTTATGCTATCTTGAGAGAAGCCACTAGTGAAACCTATGGCCCTGGGTCTATCTTTTATCATATAAGTTTCCAATCTACTTTTATTTGCAATCTTTACTTTCTAATCTATATCATAAAAATACCAAAAATATTTATCTTATCTTATTGTCTCTATCAGATCCCACTTTCGCAAGTTACCAGAAGGGATTGACAACCCCTTTATCGCGTTGGTTGCGAGGTTCTTGTTTGTTTGTGTAGGTACGAGGGACTTTTGAGGAGCCTCCTACTGGATTGATACCTTGGTTCTCAAAAACTGAGGGAAATACTTACGCTACTTTGTTGCATCACCCTTTCCTCTTCAAGGGAAAACCAACACAGTGCTCAAGAGGTAGCAAGAAGGATTTCTGGCGCCGTTGCTGGGGAGGTCTTCGCTCAAGTCTAGACATACCAAGTACCCATCACAAACTCATCTCCCTCGCATTACATTATTTGCCATTTGCCTCTCGTTTACCTCTCCCCCAGTTCACCCTTGCCGTTTTATTCGCCCTCTCTTTTCTGTTCGCCTGCTCTCTTTTGCTTGCCTCTTGTGTGCCTGTTTGCCCTTATGGCTTTGCTTAAGAACACCGATCTTGATCTTAGAAGGTTGGAAGAGATTGAATTAAGCATTAGAAGCTTTATGACTTTACAATTTGAGCATACTAATTTCTTTAGAAGCGAGCTTAAAGAACAAAAAAAGCTTTATGGAGTACATGAATAAAGAGCTTGATGATATGTCGAAGGAATTTTATGGTTTGAATTCTCAGATTGCTCGTCTTCAAAAAACCAATAGCCCAAATTTCCGATAAGCAAGCCACCTTAGTTAATAAGATGGCTGCCAAATAGAAGGGTTAGGGGAAAATAATGATGAAGATCTAAAAGTTATTGATGTGTCACCTATTAAATCTTTGTTTTGCAATATGAATCTTGATAATGATGGGACTGGAGATGAGTCAACTTTAGTTAAAAGGCGTCCCAATGATTCGGAGTTTTTAGATCTTGATGCTAAATTTGGTAAAAGTGGAATTGGAGAGGTCAAAACTTTACATAGCAATGAACCCACTATTATGGGTTTCAAGGAATTTAATTATGATAATTGTTCTTTAATAGATTGTATTTCCTTGTTGCAATCTGTGTTGAATTCTCCTCATGCTTATAGTCAAAATAAAGCTTTTACCAAACATATTGTTGATGCTTTGATGCAATCTTATGAAGAAAAACTTGAATTGGAAGTTTCTATACCTAGAAAACTTTATGATGAGTGAGAACCTACTACAAAAATTAAAATTAAAGATCATGAATGCTATGCTTTGTGTGATTTCGGTGCTAGTGTTTCCATGATTCCGAAAACTTTATGTGATGTGCTAGGTTTCCATGAATTTGATGATTGCTCTTTATACTTGCACCTTGCGGATTCCACTATTAAGAAACCTATGGGAAGGATTAATGATGTTCTTATTGTTGCGAATAGGAATTATGTGCCCGTAGATTTTATCATTCTTGATATAGATTGCAATCTTTCATGTCCTATTATTCTTGGCAGACCTTTCCTTAGAACGATTGGTGCAATTATTGATATGAAGGAAGGGAATATTAGATTCCAATTTCCATTAAGGAAAGGCACGAAACACTTCCCTAGAAAGAAAGTCAAATTACCTTATGAATCTATTATGTGAGCCACTTATGAATTGAATGCCAAAGAAGGCAATGCTTAGATCTATTCTCGCTTTTATGCCTAGCTAGGGGCGTTAAACGATAGCGCTTGTTGGGAGACAACCCAATTTTATTTTTGTTCCTTGCTTTTTTCTTATGTTTAGTAATAAATAATTCATATAGCTTCTGTTTAGATGTGGTTTTATGTTTTAATTAGTGTTTGTGCCAAGTAGAACCTATAGGACAACCTACGGTGATAGCTAATTTGATTCTGCTGAAAAACAGAAACTTTTGCGCACACGAGAATAATTTTAATAAATCACGTAAACGTGATTTTGCATTGATTCTTTTTGCATTAGATCAATAGACAAATTGCCCAGGACTTCATATATTGGTAGGATTTTTAGAGTTCCAGAAGTATTCGAAAGTTACAGATTGCTACAGACTATTCTGTTTTTGACAGATTCTGTTTTTTGTGTGTTGTTTGCTTATTTTGATGCATCTATGGCTAGTATCGGGGAGTATGAACCATAAAGAAGTTGGAATACAGTAGGTTTAACACCAATATAAATAAGGAATGAGTTCATTACAGTACCTTATGTGGTGGTTTTTCTTTCTTGCACTAACAGAGCTTATGAGATTTCCTGTTGAGTTTTGTGTTTTGAAGTTTTCATGTTTTGGGTAAAGATTTGATGGACTATGGAATAAGGAGTGGCAAGAGCCTAAGCTTGGGGATTCCGAATTGGCACCCCAAGATAATCCAAGGACAACCAAAGGCCTAAGCTTGGGGATGCCCCGGAAGGCATCCCTTCTTTCGTCTTCGTCTATCGGTAACTTTACTTGGAGCTATATTTTTATTTGCCACATGATATGTGTTTTGCTTGGAGCGTCTTGTATGATATGAGTCTTTGATTTTTAGTTTACCGCAATCATCCTTGCTGTACACACCTTTTGGGAGAGACACCCATGATTTGGAATTTATTAGAATACTCTATGTGCTTCACTTATATCTTTTGAGCTAGGCAATTTTGCTCTAGTGCTTCACTTATATCTTTTTAGAGCACGGCGGTGGCTTAATTTTGTAGAAATTATTGATCTCTCATGCTTCAGTTATATTATTTTGAGAGTCTTTTAGAACATCATGGTATTTGCTATGGTTATAAAATTGGTCCGAGAATGATGGGCATCCAAGTTGGGTATAATAAAAACTATCATAGAAAGTGAATTGGATGCCATGATCAATTTGATGCTTAATAATTGTTCTGAGGTATGAGGATGGTGATATTAGAGTCATGCTAGTTAAAGTAGTTGTGAATTTGAGGAATACTTGTGTTGAAGTTTGTGATTCACGTAGCATGCACGTATGGTGAACCGCTTTGTGATGAAGTTGGAGCATAATTTATTTATTGATTGTCTTCCTTATGAGTGGCAGTCGGGGACGAGCGATGGTCTTTTCCTACCAATCTATCCCCCTAGGAGCATGCGCATAGTACTTTGTTTCAATGACTTGTAGATTTTTGCAATAAGTATATGAGTTCTCTATGACTAATGTAGAGTCCATGGATTATACGCACTCTCACCCTTCCACCATTGCTAGCCTCTCTTGTGCTACGCAAATTTCATCGGTACCATACACCCACCATATACCTTCCTCAAAACAGCCACCATACCTACCTATTATGGCATTTCCATAGCCATTCCGAGATATATTGACATGCAACTTTCCACCATTCCGTTTATTATGACACGCATCATCATTGTCATATTGCTTTTGCATGGTCATGTAGTTGACATCATATTTGTGGCAAAACCACCTTCATAATTCTTCCATACATGTCACTCTTGATTCATTGCATATCCCGGTACACCGCCGGAGGCATTCATATAGAGTCATATTTTGTTCTAAGTATCAAGTTGTAATCTTGAGTTGTAAGTAAATAAAAGTGTGATGATCTTCATTATTAGAGCATTGTCCCAAGTGAGGAAAGGATAATGGAGACTATGATTCCCCCATAAGTCGGGATGAGACTTCGGACTTTATAAAAAAAAAGAGAAAGGCCAAATAAAAAAGAGAAAGGCCAAATAAAAAAAGGGAAAAGAAAAAATGAAAAAAAATGAGAGAAAAAGAGAGAAGGGACAATGCTACTATCCTTTTACCACACCTGTGCTTCAAAGTAGCACCATGATCTTCATAATAGAGAGTCTCCTATGTTGTCACTTTCATATACTAGTGGGAATTTTTCATTATAGAACTTGGCTTGTATATTCCAATGATGGGCTTCCTCAAAACGCCCTAGGTCTTCATGAGCAAGCAAGTTGGATGCACACTCACTTAGTTTCTTTTGTTGAGCTTTCATACATTTATAGCTCTAGTGCATCCGTTGCATGGCAATCCCTACTCACTCACATTGATATCTATTAATGGGCATCTCCATAGCCCGTTGATACGCCTAGTTGATGTGAGACTATCTTCTCCCTTTTTGTCTTCTCCACAACCACCATTCTATTCCACATATAGTGCTATGTCCATGGCTCACGCTCATGTATTGCGTGAAAGTTGAAAAAGTTTGAGAATACTAAAGTATGAAACAATTGCTTGGCTTGTCATCGAGGTTGTGCATGATTAAATACTTTGTGTGATGAAGATAGAGCATAGCCAGACTATATGATTTTGTAGGGATAGCTTTCTTTAGCCATGTTATTTTGAAAAGACATGATTGCTTTGTTAGTATGCGTGAAGTATTACTATTTTTATGTCAATATGAACTTTTATTTTGAATCACTTAGCTCTGAACATTCATGCCACAATAAAGAAAATTACATTGAGAAATATGCTAGGTAGCATTCCACATCAAAAATTCTGTTTTTATCATTTACCTACTCGAGGACGAGCATGAATTAAGCCTTGGGATGCTTGATACGTCTCCAATGTATCTATAATTTTTTATTGTTCCATGCTATTATATTACCTGTTTTGGATGTTTATGGGCTTTACTTTACATTTTTATATCATTTTTGGGACTAACCTACTAACCGGAGGCCCAACCCGAATTGCTGTTTTTTGCCTATTTCAGTGTTTCGAAGAGGAGGAATATCAAACGGAGTCCAAACGGGATGAAACCTTTGGGAGCGATCTTTATGGAACAAATGCAAACTAGGAGACTTGGAGTGGATGTCAAGAAGTAAACGAGGTGGCCACGAGGGTGCCCGGCGCGCCCTAGGGGGGTGGGCACGCCCCCCACCCTCGTGGGCCCCTCATGGCTCCACCGACCTACTTCTTTCTCCTATATATATATCCACGTACCCCGAGAACATCCAGGAGCACCACGAAAACCTAATTCCACCGCCGCAGCCTTCTGTATCCGCGAGATCCCATCTTGGAGCCTTCGTCGATGCTCCACCGGAGGGGTAATCGACCATGGAGGGCCTCTACATCATCTCCAAGGCCTCTCCGATGAGTTGTGAGTAGTTTACCATAGACCTTCGGGTCCATAGTTATTAGCTAGATGGCTTCTTCTCTCTCTTTGAATCTCAATACCAAGTTCTCCTCGATCTTCTTGGAGATCTATTCGATGTAACTCTTTTTGCGGTGTGTTTGTCGAGATCCGATGAATTGTGGGTTTATGATCAAGTTTATCTATGAGAAATATTTGAATCTCCTCTGAATTCTTTTATGTGTGATTGGTTATCTTTGCAAGTCTATTCGAATTATCAGTTTGGTTTGGCCTACTAGATTGATCTTTCTTGCAATGGGAGAAGTGCTTAGCTTTGGGTTCAATCTTGCGGTGTCCTTTCCCAGTGATAGCAGGGGCATCAAGGCACGTATTGTATTGTTGCCATCGAGGATAAAAAGATGGGGTTTATATCATATTGCTTGAGTTTATGCATTACTCTGTTCTTATGAACTTAATACTCTAGATGCAGGCAGGAGTCGGTCGATGTGTGGAGTAATAGTAGTAGATGCAGAATCGTTTCGATCTAATTGTTGTGGACGTGATGTCTATATACACGATCATGCCTAGATAATCTCATAACTATGCACTTTTCTATCAATTGCTCGACAATGCCAAATTATGTTATTGATATTTTGAACTTACTCTCTAATTTGAAATTGGATGGAATTGACAGCACAATTATCATCTTTGTTTATACACGTGCAATACCTGTCATCTCTCTGCTTTGTTTCACGGTGATATGCCTGATGGCATGCACAAGTCTGCTGAAGGCTGTGAGACAAACCCAACATATATTGCAGCAAAGAAGGAAAACATCTTGAAGATAGCGAGACAACCCTAAAGTCTTGTCTTGATGTAGTGTTCAAGTTACTTGAGACTAACAGTCAGACAAGCTCACAGAATTCGTTGTCTGAATCAGTTCGACTTCTTCAGTCCCAAGTTCTAGCAGAAAGGCATTCTGCAACTCATCTTCGACTTGAAGTCCTATCTCTAAGAAAGATTGCGGAGAACACCAATGAGAACCTCATCGCTAAAGAGCTACACCTGGAAGCTATGACCGACATGCTAGGCCGGTCTCACAGCCTTGCTCAGCAGCTTGCGCAGCAGTTCCCCCGCAAGGCTAACCTTTCTTGAACTGTCTTGGAAGTGGTCTTGGTTCAGTATTATTTTGTTATGCTGCAATGGTGCCCAGTTTTTGTAATCTGCTTCTTTGTTGCACTTTATGATCACTGGTGGCGAACTTTGATGCCCAGTGGATGTAATATACCCTAAATCCTTTATTGTATAGTGTAGGTTTATTCTTACTTACTATGGCATAATTTCTTTATTGTATAGAGTAGGTTTGTTCTTAATTCCTACTAGTTACTACCATCATTCGCTATCTGAAAAAAAATCAGATGTAGTCGACCGGGCCGAAACATTCGACTCTAACGGGCCTGGTTTTTAGCAGGCCACAATTCGGTCGGCCCACGTCTTTCTTGGGCCCGAATGATTGGGGGCTTCACACATTGCGTCAGGCCCAAACTTACACCGGCCTTTTGTGGACCCAGAGCTTAGTTTGGCCTAGGTAGCGTTGGGCCATTAACAGGCTGAATATTGTACTGGCCTGTTACGGCCGAGATGAAACCACGGGCCTTTAGCAGGCCAAAATGCATGTTGGGCCTCAATTTTCACTAGTCGTCGACGGGCCTTCAGCAGGCCGAAATGTAGACCGGACCTTTTTGGGGCCAGTTATCTCACGGGCTGTTACCAGGCCGAAACATATCTCGGGCCTTAGTTGGCCCACTGATATCATGGGTCTTTAAGAGGCCGAAAGCTTAGTACAGGCATCAACGGGCCGAATTACGCGACAGGCCTTTAATAGGGCCAAAGTCACGTTGGGCTTAGCTGTTGCCACCTTTAGCACGGGCCGTTAGTGGGCCTGTTGTCCCGTCGAACCATATATGGCCCATGGGCAGCACGGGCCATTCCGAGGCCGAAAGTCACACCAGGCTGAAATGGGCCCATGTCTACATCAGGCCTCTAACAGGCCGAAAGTCACTGGGCTGTAGTTGGGCCCAAATATTCGGCGAACAATTAACGGGCCAGATCTGGCTTCGGGCCGCAAATGGGCCCAAATATTGGGCAAACAATTAACGGGCCAGATCTGGCTTCGGGCCGTAAATGGGCCCAAATATTGGGCGAACAATTAATGGGCCAGATCTAGCTTCGGGCCGTAAATGGGCCTTTATTAAGCAGGCCGTTATTGGGCTGGCCCACTAGTACCTGATTAAGTACTACGGGCCTTTGACTGGGCCGGCCTTTTTAACCTATATGGGCCTCTGTTGGGCCCAGCCACGTGTCGATGTATCATAGGCATGTCTCCTCCAATGGACGGGCAACATCTGGCCCACTAACGAGCTGACAGGTGTTCCCTTCGGCCAATTAGAATTTTACACGTGGAAATTTCCCATTGGTCAGGGCTATTAACGGGTTATCGGATCCAAAATCTGATCCGATAGCTTAACGGTGTTCCGCTATGGTGGATGCCACGTGTCGGTCACCCTTGACGAAAGCACTTCTGTGACGCGCGATTTATCGTCATGGAAGTGGACACTTCCGTGATGATAATTTTGGTAATGTCATGGAACACTTCTACGACAGCACATGTATGACTATCTTGATTCTGTCATAAAATCGTCATGGATGTACATGCATGACAAAAAACGCGACCTACTATGACAAACACGTATCATCACGGAAGTGTATTTTTTTGTAGTGACGATGGATGAAAGAAGGATAGAAGAGCCTAAGCTTGGGGATGCCCCGGCATCCCAAGCTATTATCCAGGAATGAGCAACCAACTAAGCTTGTGGATGCCCTCGAGTGGCATCCCCTCTTTCTTCTAAACGACCATCGGTATTTTACTCGAGGCTATATTTTTATTCGTCACATGATATGTGTTTTGCTTGGAGCGTCTTGTATGATATGTGTCTTTGCTTGTTTTATTTTGTGTTTTAAGTCATCAATCCTAGCTGGACACACCTATTTGAGAGAGCCAAAATTATGTCATGACTTGTTAGAATTGCTCTCTATGCTTCACTTAAATTTTTATGAGCAATGGACTTGCTCTAGTGCTTCACTTATATCTTTTTGAGAACGGTGTGCTTAGTATTTTTGAACAAATGCTCTCTTGCTTCACTTAGATTTATTTGAGAGTTAGTAAAATTTTGAAGAAATTCTCTATTGTTTCAGTTAAATTATTTTGAGAGAAAGAAAATATGTTATGCTCATGATCTTCACTTATATTTGTTTGAGCTTGTGAAAAGCAACACATGAAAATTAGTCCCAAAGTGATAGATATCCAAGAAGGATAAAGAAAGAAAGAAAGAAAAAAATTATGTCAGGAAGATCATTGGACAAAATAAACTTGATTCTTAGTAATAGTTTTGAGATATGATGATGTGATATGTGAGTTATGTTGATGAGTAATTGTGCTCTAGTAAGAATATTGGTGTTAAGGTTTGTGATTCCCTATGCATGCACGAAAGTCAATAATCATGCAATGAAAATTATATCCTACTTGTGGTGCATTATTCGGTGTTAATTATGCTTAATGCTTGCTAATGAGATTATTCGTTTCTTGGTTGGTCGCTTCTCAATCTTTTTGCCAGCCTTCATTTTGCACCAAGTATGACCTCTACTTGTGCATCCAAAATCCTTTAAACCAGTTTTGCCACGTGAGTCCACTGTATCTACCTATATGCGGTATTCTTTTGCCGTTCTAAGCAAATTTGCATGTTCCATCTCTAATTTTCAAAATAAACTTCTCTTGTGTGTGTTTGTTTCGCTCGCGGAACAGTAACGGGTAGCTAATATTTTCCATGCTAGATGTGTTATTCTCACGATGAGTGTTTATTCACTTGTCATTGCAAGAGAGTAAGGCAAAGGTTTTAGGGATGCCCAGTCCTGAAATGCAAAAATGAATTTACTTTATGTTGTCAAATAATAAATTCCTTGGAAAGTGTTGGTATGGAGGGCACCCGTGGATACGTCTAGCCATGGAAAGTGAAAGTTATGGTGGAAAAAGGAATACACTTTATTTTCTGCTTGGGAACTGCCTATGATATATCTAGCATGGAAAGTGTTGGGATGCTCCAAGTCGTTTTCGTTGGTGGGATGGATACACCTCCCAAAAATGCTTTTATCTCCATTTTTTCGCTTTAAGCTCTGGCACCTCTACAAATCCCTAGTTCCCTCTGCGAAGGGCCTTTCTTATACTTTATGCATTTTTTTTTGAAATTGAGTCTCCATCCTCTCTTATAAAAGCACCAACTAGGGGGCAATATGATCGTACTTAAGTATTGGGTGTAGCTAATATTGGAGTGTGTTTCATGAATGGATCAATGTTGAGCATGATGGGCTAGGGATAACTTGTTTTAGCATTGATATTTTGAAAGACATGGTTGCTTGTTGATATGCCTGAGTATCTAAATCATTATGTCAAAAGTATTGCTTTGAATCACATAAAAGTCCAAATGTCCATGCTATAAAGAAAAGAATATGATATGACATGAAAAACATCACTCTACATCAAAAATTCTGTTTTTATCACTTACCTACTCAAGGACGAGCAGGAGTTAAGCTTGGGGATGCTGATACGTCTCCAATGTATCTATAATTTTTTATTATTCCATGTTGTTTTATTATCAATCTTGGATGTTTTATAATCATTTCATAGTCATTTTATATCATTTTTTGGTAATAACCTATTGACATAGTGCCAAGTGCCAGTTGTTGTTTTCTGCATGTTTTTTACATCGCAGGAAATCAATATCAGACGGAGTCCAAATGCCACACCAATTTATGATGATTTTTTATGGACCAAGGAAGAAGATGGGCCCTGGTTGCACCTGGGGGAGTCCCGAGGAGGGGATAACCCACTAGGGCACGCCAGGAGGCCCAGGCGCGCCCTGGTGGGTTGTGCCCACCTCGGGTACCCCCCGAACCACCTCTTTGCTCTTTAAATACCCTAATATTCCAGAAACCCTAGAGGAGTCGACGAAATATTCATCCAGTCGCCGTAGAGTCCAGAACCACCAGATCCAATCTAGACACCATCACGGAGGGGTTCACCTGTCAGGACCCCGACTCGATGTCACATCGATCTAGCCGGTAACACCTCATATCACTTTGCGGCCTCACGCACGGTATCCCCACGGGTGTCGTCTTACCTTTTCCCGGGACCGTTTGCGCCTTTTGGCTCACGTATATGATAGTGTCGCTAGCATCCATATGATAAGGAGCCCGGGCTGACATGACTAGTCGTAAACCCAAAGTGGCACAGACTTACAGGGACAGGCATCCATGACCCAGCATCGAACGTGTCGGTCATCAGCGAGTGAAACCAGGCTGTAGCACTGGGCTAGCAGGACTCCGGTGAACCGGGCTGTAGCGGGCTAACAGGACTCTGGTATTCATCGCGTGACATTTCCTCGAAGGGACAGACACAGGAACGAAGAAGGACACATGCCGGCCAGCCTAAGTGTTCCGGAGCAGTAGCAAGCTACCATGGCTCGGTGGAAACACTAGGAGACATTTCCCGGTAAGAGAGGCTACTAAAGATAAACAACTAGATGGTCAGATCCCACACATACCAAGCATTTCAATAACATACACACAATATGCTCGATATGTGCAAATACAGCATAGCATCACAACATGACTCTATGACTCAAGTAATTTATTCATTAGGCTCCGAGGAGCGAGATATTACAAACATGGGTCTCATGACCCAACAATCAGAGCATACAAGTCAAAGCACAAGCGGAAGCTATCATGTCTGAGTACAGACAACTATAAATGAAAAAGGCTGAGAAGCCTGACTATCTATCAGATCCTGCCGAGGGCACAAGATCGTAGCTGAGGTATCAAGCTAAACGTCGAAGTCCACGTGAAACTACTAGCGAGACCGAAGTCTCTCTGCAAAAACATAAAATAGGCAAACGTGAGTACAAATGTACCCAGCAAGACTTACATCAGAACTATCTACATATGCATCATTATCAACAAAGGGATGGTGGGGTTTAACTGCAGCAAGCCAGCTTTGACTCGGTGGCTATCCTGAACTACGACTGCAGGTAACTCTTTTGAGGTGGCGCACACGAGTCCACATATTCACCATATCAATACACCACTATGGATCCGCTCCCGTCTCCCTACGAGAACGCCATCCATAGCACTCACGCTTATCTTGCGTATTTTAGAGTATCCACTTTCACTTGTCTATGAACTGATATAAGCAACCCAGAAGTCCTTTTCCGCGGACACGGCTATTCGAATAGATTAGGTTAACCCTGCAGGGGTGTACTTCTTCACACACGCTCTCACCACTTACCGCCGTTTACACGACATGTACTCGGCAACCTTCAAGCGGAAGCCCAATGTGGGTGTCGGCCACGACCTACCTAATCACCTAAGTCTCTAGTCCAGGTTTATCGCCTATTCGGGTTCCATCCATGAGGAGATCCGGCCGGAGTTTCGCTCACAGCCCCAAACGATGTGAACAGGGTTCCCGAGACACCAAACGGGCGCCCGGTACACCGTGCCACGTGCCTACCGCATCACAGCCCACCCCTACGGTCAGCGCTACCCACGGCCTCCAGCATACTACAAACACCAGAAACTACTTGCAACTCCTGGACAGAGGACAAGGGTGATCAAGAAGCCGAGAGGGTCCATTGGTTTCGGGCCCAATGCGTGGTAGTAGCTGAATCATGGATCACAAACACAGAACTCAGTTCCTGAGGACGGCTGCAATGAGACAACCCACCATGTACTCCTACATGGCCTCTCACCGCTACCTTTACCAAATCGTGTTCACACACTTATCTCACACACAGTAGGACATGTTCACACGCCTCTGATTCATCCCCGATGAATCAGACCTGACTCAACTCTAAGCAGTAGCAGGCATGACAACAAACATGAATGAGTAGGCACAACAGGGCTCAAACAACTCCTACTCATGCTAGTGGGTTTCATCTATTTACTGTGGAATGACAGGTCATGCAAAGGACAAAGGGGTTCAGCTACCGCAGCAAGTAACAGATGAATCGGTGTTGTCCTAATGCAGTAAAAGAGAGCAGGAGCGAGAGAGTAGGATTGTATCGGAATGAACAAGGGGGTTTTGCTTGCCTGGCACTTCTGAAGATAACATTGAGTCTTCATCAGTGTCAACGATCACATCATCGGTATCACGTCTACCGAGAGGGGACAAATACCGGCAACACAGAAGGGAACACAATCAATGCAATGCACAATATGATGCATGATCATGACATGGCAAAATGAATGTGTTATGAGCTAATGCAACTAGCAATAGATTAAATGAAGTTGGTTTGAATACAAGATTCAAATTCAAACTCCATATGTGATTATTTAAATGCCATTCACTTCATTTGCCCTAAACAGTAGTGATAAGTTGTTCTAACATGCATGAAAATGGTACAGATGGATTCCTTGAATTTTTCTGATAATTTTTCATATATAATTTATTTAATTTGGAGTTACGGTTGAATTTCTATGAATTTTAGAAGTTTTAGGCATTTTCTGGAATTTCCTGAATATTTAGAAATAAAATAATTCCAGAAAATGAATTATGGCGTCAGCATGACCTCATGCTGACCTCAGCAGGTCAACGGGCGGTCCATGTCAAACCTGACGTGTGGGGTCCACACGTCAGTGACAGGGGGGGGGTTAACCGGGGTTAATTTGATTTAATTAAAAGGTTAGGGGGGTCGGGCCCACTGGTCAGTGTCAGGATTAATTAACAGAGTTGATTAAATTTAAACTAATCCTAAACTAGAATTAGTCAGGGCCGGGCCCACATGTCATTGACCCAGGGGAGGTCAAACCCCGGTCAAATGGCCCAAACAGGCCGGCGGCTCAACGCCGGCGGCAACAGGCACGGCGGAGGGCTTCGGGATCGCTCCTCCGGCGACCATTCGGGCGGCGGAGAGGCTCTACGGGTAGCTGGGAGGGCGCCGCGTCTTCCTGTGGAGTCGGTTGGGGTCGGGACGGCCGGAATCGGCGCCGGCATCGACCTAGGTGGCCGCCGGAGTTCGGCCAAGGTCGAACGCGGCGCTGCGGTGCACTAGAGGGGAAACGGAAAGGCTCTGTGGGCTCCTGGGAGGGCGGCGAACTCGGTAACGTGCTCGGGCGCTAGCTGGGGTGACCCTGGCCACGGCAGCGCCATGGCCGGCGGCGAGGAGCAATCGGCTCCGGTGAGAAGGCGGCTGGAGTGCGGGAACGAGCGCGGGGAGAAGGGGAAATGGAAGAGGAGCTCACAGCGAGGTCGATGAGCAGCTCGGTGGTCTCGGGAAGGCGGCGGAGGCGGCGAATTGACCGCGGCGAACTTCGATGGCCGGCGACGGAAACGGCGATGGTGGCGGCGTTGCAGCACGTCCGGGAGGTCCGTAGCTCAACGAGGAGGTGGAGGGGGTTGTGGCGGAGCTCGGAAGCGGGTCGGGGAGGCGAGGGGAGGCCAGTGGCTACGGTGATGCCCGTCGGCGGCGGCGGCGGTTCTCGGGTGAGAGGGAGAGAGAGCAGGGGGAGAAGAGGAGGGCGAGGGAGAGTGAGAGCGGTGCGGGGCAGCTGCA